>NC_079377.1:13272500-13572500 GCF_021018895.1 Seriola aureovittata
CCCTGTGCCCCACTCCATGAAAAACACTTACTTCTGCTCCAATGTGCAGAGATCACAGTCAGGAGGAAAGGAAGGGTGGGAAAACATGGGGTGGAGAGAAAAAATACATCCGAGGATCAGTCCCTGTTGCTGCTCTGCACGTGCTCTGCAAAGAACTGTCAGAGCACAGGAGCTTCACTTGTGCACAGACACACACACACACACAAATGTTTTAAGGATGGCTTTGTCTTTCAGATTAATAGCTTAGAAATGAAATGACAGTAAAAGACTTATGGGGTTGAGCTTTGTAAGTGAGATGACAGCGTGGCGAAGGGAAGGAAAGGGAAACACAAGCAAAGGGGAATATGAGTGGGTGTGGTTGGCAAGATGAGCGAAGACACAGCCATAGATACAGTAACTATGTGAACAGAGCCTGAAGACACATCAAGGTATGAGCAACCAATCAGCTCGCAGGGCTGGAGTCAAGTCAACATAGGCACACACACAAAAAAAAATACACATTTAGTCACACGCCTCACACTCAGGGTCACTAGTCAACAGACCCTGCATGCTTTTGATTTGTTATTGGTGAGCTGATGGCGGAAAGAAGTGATATGACTCATTTAGGCTCAAAAGCTTGTGTGAGTGGGCTTTTGTTCGTGATATAAAATGTTTAAACGTGCAATATCGTGGCTGTGTAGTCATAGTTGGTATAACTCTAGAGTCATTGACACATTGTAGATGCGAATCGGCACATTTGGACGTGCCATCTGGCATTATAAGCTTTCTCACACAGTTTGGCTGCGGACCTCACACCCCCTCCCTGTGGTCAAATAAACAGTTTGAGGAGAGATGATTTGTTTGGTACGCATACTGTACCTTACGCACACAAGCAGCCTATTCTGGAGCTTCATTCATGCGTAAGCACACACACACACACACACGTAAGACTTCACACATTTTCTCAACCGTAGATTATACATTCAATACGCCACCCAAACACCCACATGCACATGCAACCACGCGCACGTACGCAGTCTTCGCTACATGAGCCACAGCCGCATCCCGTGGACATGTCAGTGCCTGTTGGCTATTAATGGGCAATCACCATGGTAACCGGCGTCATGTCACGAGTAGCAGGTCACCTGGAAGTCTGCCATTTCTTTTTTTTTTTTTTCCAGGAGAGAGGAGAGGAGAGGAGAGATGAAAGGGGAGGAAAGAGATGAGAGAAGAGGATGTAGGTAAAAAATAAATAAAGCAGGATAAAGCATTCAGAAGTACAGTAGCTATCAGTACAGAGCCGGTTTCGAGCACTTGCAGACGGATCCCTGGAGTGCTGATGGCCGATTCCCGACCCTCATCTACGTTCCAGCCGGCATGGAGACCAGAACAAGGGACACCCCCTTAGAAATCAAGAGGAGGACACACACAGGATGCAGAGGAGGGCAAAGCGATGAAGGAAGAGAGCTGTGCCCAGACAACAGACTGATGGAGAAGAGCTCATCTCCCTTCTATCGTCATGGGCAATATGAGATCGCTGGACAATAAGAAGGACGAGCTAGCGGGCCAAGTGAGGACTCGGAGGAACTTCTGTGAGTGTAGTGTAGAGAGACAGGAGGAAACACTTCTACCGCCCAGACATGGAACCGTTAGCCGGGAGGCTGTCCATACTACATTCCCACATGCCATCTTGGTTGTTGCCCCCCCCTCTTTATATATGTTTCTCTATTCACTTACTGTGTTTTTATTGTTACTATTTTGTAGAAGTTTTTACTTTTTTTACATGCTTCCTTCCTCTTTTCAAACTGCGTGTTGTGCAGTTGTAACAAAACACTTTCCCTGTGGGGATCAATAACATTTTTCAGATGATTCTGATTCTGAAGTGGCCTCCAGTAATCTATTGCTCTTCACTCGTCGTCTCAATCAGTACAATCTAAACCTAGAGCTTTCAGATGTGCATGTGTGAGTGTGTGTGAAAGCATGTATTTGAAATTCCATGTCTGTCCGTCTGTGAAAGAGAGGGAGCGTATGCGCATCTGTGCAAATATGAATTCATGGCATTATCATGTAAATCTGATTTCATGTCATTTTCACATTAGAGCGTCATTTGCATTTGAATTCATGTTAATGTGCTCCCTTTCTCTCTTCCTTTTATCCTCCATTTCTCCTTCTGCAATCCATCATCCTCACTCCTGCCCCCCCCCCCCAGATTCCTCCCCTTCGACCCCACTGCCCACAGACCCCACTGCGTGCCCCCCTCCTCCCCCCGCCCTGCCTTGGCCCATGGCGGTGGTCGGCGGAAACGGCGGAAGAGAGGCCGGGAAGTACTGTTGCCTGTGCGGCGCCTGGTTCAACAACCCGCTGATGGCCCAGCAACACTACGAGGGCAAGAAACACCGCAGGAACGCAGCCAGGGCACGCCTCCTGGAGCAGCTAGCAGGCAGTCTGGATGCCACGGAGAGCACAGGTCAGCCTCTTGGCCCCCGAGCCCGACACAAGTGACAAGTGAAGGGCAGGAGGGGTGTAATGACTTTGTGCGCGGAAAAACGATAAGGGGGAGATCACATTGGAGATCAGCGGCAGTGAGCGTGGACTTGTGAAATGTTCATATGCCTTTTAATGTGGTGTACATGACACGGATATTATACTGAGGTGAGCCACCCCAGTTATCCACAGATAAAATTAGCACCATCAACCACTTACTGTAAAAGATGGGCTTATCACATCCACCATACATTTGGTCAAAAACATGGGTTCTATATGACCGACTACATTTCTCCTGTGTCCTTAATGCTGAATGTTTCCACCAACTCAATCCAGAGATTCACACCCTCCACTATTCCATTGTTAATATATACAGTAAAGACTTAATGTCCCACAGTTAGTTGAAATTCTTTCTTATAGTTACCTTTAAATTTATAAAGAGTTAGTAAAGTTTTATAGTCTTGTAGGAAGGCCGTCATAATATATAAATTTTACTGAATTAAAGAGGCTCTCCACCACTTTTATATGTCAAAGTCTGTGAAGTCAGCCTGTGAAAACAGTTGTATAATATAATTTGTGGCTCTGCAGGAGCTTTGCCAAGTCTGAGAAAATTACTCAAGTGACATCATCCAGATATCCTGTCTTGGGCTCGGGAGCCACAGATTTTTTTTTTTTTATTAGAAAGCCTACCTTACAAACTGGGCGTGTAGTTTGAAAGACATGGGCGATTACCAGCTAATGTGGGTCTAACATAAAGATGCTGTCAGGTTGCATTATTGTAATTGTAGGAGCAAGTGTTTCTGGAGCTTGACCCACACTAGTGACACAGGGTCTCTGATGAATCAACTCTGACCAATTTTTTTTTATAAATCAGCCTCAATTTAATAGAATGCCATACTAAATCACTAGAGTAATCTTTGAAAGGTGTTTACTGGGTAAATAATCTTAAGGGTTGGACTCTATGCCAATAAGATGAAAGAGTTAGCTCATCCATCATCCTGAGCAAATATTTGTGTCTCCCTGATGTGAAATTTTGACACATCCATTTCATCATCTGTTTGCCACAGTCTAACCTTTCCATGAGATTCATCTGGGGTCACAGTCTCCTCACATTTCAGCAGGGCTTTCACACTTGTTAGTGCTAGCATCGAGATGTGTAAAACTGTCAGAGGACCTCTGCTGGCATGGCGCGTATACCGTACTTAGGAGAAACTACAATACACAGTTCAGAAGCTCAGACAGAAAACTAAGGTATTACACATCGATATTTTTGCTGAAGGTTGAAACGCAAGTCTGACACTTGAAAGAGTCAATTAGGAACCAAAAGGACTGAACTGAAATTTTTCGTTATTGTATATCAAATTACAGTTACCATAGCAGAAGCTTTATTCGATTATCTTTCACTCCCCCTTTTAATTCTGCTCACACACGTGTAGCAGTAAGAGTGACACTGATTTTCACGTACACACACACATTTCCGCCAGAAGGATATTCTAACCAACCTATTAATAGTATTTGGCACCATGCTTTTCCTTTTCTTGTTCCTATGAGTGATATCGCCTAACATCTATTATCCTAAAGTACACAGCATGCAGCCCAACATGCACACATAACACACAAGCCACACAACACCTCTACCGCACATACGAGTTGGACGTACTTGTACCACACACACACACACACACACACGCAAATCCTCCGTGAGCTGAAGCCGTGCCGTTCGCTGTGTGCTCCAGGTGCCATGACACAAACCATTATCTCAAGAAGCCAATCATATTAAAAGCATGAGTCATGTTTACCGCCTACACTGGCTCAGAGGCTTTAAGCGGTGTCATGTTAGATATCGTCCTCCATCCACACACTGTGACCCAGATCCCACAACCTCAGCTATTTTTTAGGTGAATTTGACTCCAAATCTGAGCATGTGACTACAGAACAAGCTGAGAATTGTAAATGTATAGCAGACATATATAAAAGTCAGTTTTTTCCTTTGTTTAAACAAAGATATTTGTACCCAGTGAAGAGTAACGCTCTACAGCAAAATCTATTCACTGTCTTCTTTTCAAGGGCAATGAACTGGTCTAAGATTTCTAAGTGAGCTCCCTGCTGGTGTGATCTATCTTATGTGCCATCAATCAAGTGTTTGTTCCAGTGCCTTTAGTCTGAAACACTTTATTCATCACAGCACAGCTCTGTTGTCAGTGATCGTTTGTTCTTCAGTTAGACACTTTTCCACTGGTGCAAGATTCTCATATCTGATTGGCTTTTATCACCACTTCAGGTGTGAAGTCACAGGTGTGCCGGGTGTAATCTCAGAGGGAGGGTCGAACGCGAGGCGGCAGCTGAGCAAAGTGAGGGGGTGGGGGGGGTGGGATGAGGAATTCTGTCTCAGCCAAGTGCAGATTCATCTCTGTCCTTTTGTCGTCCTTTGTGGAACTATTTTCTCCTTACAGTCTTTTTTATCTTTTCCAACCCTTCTCCTGCTGTGATACAGTACTCTGTCTTGTGTCTTTGTTTGTTGTTGCTGGGGTTGTGTTGTGTGTAAATGTGTGTGTGTGTGTGTGTGTGTGTGTGTGTGTGTGTGTGTGTGTGTGTGTGTGTATACACACCACTAAGGGCTCAGATCTCTCGTCACATCTCATCTGTCATCCTTATTATCTCCCCACAAGACACAGGTGAATTATTTACACACCAGTGTTTCCCCTCTCTCTAAACTATGGCTGCAAAGTCTGCTTCGCTGTATTGTCTGGTTGTATACTATTGATGATACTGACCTTTACTTGTACTTGCATATTTTCTCCTCATCTTTCTCTCTATCCTCTGCCCCTCCCTTTCACACTCTCACAACCAAAACATATCACAAAATCCCCATGACATTAATATCGACACCGTTTCTTACTCTTGGATTTTTCTGGTGTAATTGTGGAGACAGGGCACCGGGGAGAATGTCGTTATTTTCCATGGCTAGGTGCCAGACAAAACCCCCGGAGATGGATTACAGAGGTGGACGAGGGAGTTGCAGTGGGGGTGGCTACTGGCGCGGGATGGAGCCCGGCTGACTCAGCTGCGTCTTCACATAAATCACGACAGGGGTAGAAACCCCTCAAGACAGCGCCGACGCATTGTCTCTTCTCTCCGGAGACTCAGTAGAGAATTAGAAGCAGTGAGATAAGTGTCTAGGATTTGGAGTGCATATGTGTGTGTGTGTGTGTGTGTGTGTGCAAGAGAGAGAGAGAGAGAGAGAGAGAGAGAGAGAGAGAAATAGAGAGAGAGAAAGAGAGAGAGGGGACCCAAGAGAAGGTGAAGTACCACAGAAGAGAAAATTGTGTGTAATTGATTACTGTGCCTGAGTTGGAGACAGAGCTGACCTCCTCTCCCACGAGACAGCACTCACTGTGACACAAGCAGGCTGATATACATTCACACATAAACAAGACATACTGTAGACTCTGTATATCCAAATACGTAATACCCACATGTGAACAAGTCTGCCGTTCGAAATGTGTCTGTAGCATCAAGTACCGGAAAGTGTCAAGAATTGAGAATTAGCTTCTAATTCTTAGGCTTGTCTACTTATTCTTTAATCCGATATTCCTTGATTTAAGTCACAAAATTTCCCTCACTGTAGACAGAGGTCATGTTTAAAGCTGCACTAATCAATGTCTTTAAGTGCACAATGGTTCAAATGGCTATATGTAATGTGAAAGACGAGATTCTTAGCGAAGAACATACACCCTTCGCTGCAGGTCTTCTCAGACCATTTTAGCGCCCTTTAGCTAATTGTTTTGGTTTAACGGCCTGTAACTTTAGGTTCTCTTCACTCTCACCACTGTAAAAACCATTGTAGACTATTTGCTCACCACCAAATGGCAGAAAAAGTTAGCAACTAGCTGGTTAACACAGTGGAGCATTTAGCGGCAAGAGCTAGGTAATTTCCCTGGGGAGCTGGTGGAGACCAAACACAGAGCTAAAATACAGTGAATATTGGACTTCTCAAATCATGAGAAACATAATAGCATTATGTCTGCTACATAACCAACTGCTTGCTAACATGTTCCCCTTATCAAGGTGAGGTGATAATATGTTTATGTTGTGTTTACAGCTTGTTTCCACTGCCCCAAAGTGGCAAAAAAAAAAGGGTTAAAGCCTGTTTATATTACTCAAAGAAAGGTATTGAGAAGTTTTAACAAAATGTTTTGTTATCAGTCCAAAAACTCATATTGGCACTGCTATACCTGAATATCAACACATATTATAAACTACCTTTAAGAATTATTCATGGGTTGAGATGAGACAGAGGACAAATAACACAAGGTGATAAACTGTAGTGCCGACCTGAAAATGTAAAATAATCTGGTCACTTTATTTAAAAGCAATAGTTCAGAGAGAGTTTGTTCCCTGTGTATGATTTTGGTTTTTGTTTTTTTGTCTAAAACAGATGGTCTTTCCAATTACTTTAACATTCACTACAAAACTAATTAGTCTCTCTATAAGTCCTCCAAAGTTTGTTGCTTGGTAAAATTCCACTTGGATTCAATCTGACTCTCACTCGATGCTCAGCCCCTCACTGCAATGGTATTCGTGATATATTCCTGTGAGACGTACTGTCAGGACTTTGCTGCAGACTGTTGGTTTTGATTGCATCTCAATGGGGTTCTTTTTGGATCCAGTTCCTTTTTAATCTTGCAAAGCGCATGGTAAACTAATGGTGTACCACAGCACAAAGGCTCTGCGGTAGTAAGAGCTCCGTAAACTATTATGCTGCCTCCACAGTGAATACAATTACAGATGAGTACTTTACAGTAAGATTCTCAGTTGCAGTCAGGCCCATAGGAAGGCAGCGGAGAACGGAGCAGTCCACCTTGAAATTATCCATATGTAACTTGATGTTCAGCTGTGGTTGTACAGTGTGTTTAAGGCTCATTTCCTCCCTCTGCCTCTAAAAAACATCCCACTATTTAACCAACACTAGATTTTACAATCGTCAGTGCTGGGCACTACCTGAAAACCCACAAGAGACTCATAAATAATAAATAAAAGAATCTGCAGTTAGAGCTTGGCAGAGTGTCCTAATGGAAGGAGCCATGAACATCATGCTCCAAATGGATCATTAATGTTGCCTGAGCTTCGGTTAAAATATATCAGGCTCTGAAACTGGAGGAAGATGTTAAATTTCTTTGCAACAAGGCTCTTCAAAAGAACATAATTTTCTCAATTTTCTGTGCACAGAATGTAGCTCATTACTTTTTTGACAAGCATTTAGGAGTCTCCCTACCAGGGGTGCCAGCAATGCTGGGAGGCTCTATACATTAAACGACAGACACAAACAGCTCCACACCCACTGCCTCAGCTCATCTCACCCCCTCTTTTCTCTCTCCCTGGCATATCTTCTTGTGTAATTAACAAGGCTTAGAACACCCTCACAAATACTGCTCATGCTCACAAAAAACCCACATTCACAGCCCTGCCCTGCGTGCTGTCACTCGTGTTGCGCACGCGCACACACACACACACACACACACACTTTCCCTGCATGTAATTAACATGGATTAGGGCACAGCGTGGGCTAATGCCAGAACTGCTTTTTTAACCAAAACACATTGTATGTGCATGTGGCCATGTGTGTGTGTGTATGTTCGTGTGTGTGTGTGTGTGTGTGTGTGTGTGTGTGTGTGTTCAAAAGACTGGCACACACCCACAGTCTGGCACAGACACAAACTGCAGCATATTGTACATCAGTGCTACTCGGCCAGGCAGCGGGGAGGTGACATCAATCAGGCTAAAAGCAGGGAAAGCTGCCTTTGTGTGCGCGCACATACACGCATGCACATAAAACACACTTAATCGCATATACAAGAATAGACCTCTTTGTGTAATCCTTGCGGCAGTATAGAATTACGGGGAAGAGAAAGGGAAAGAGAATGAGAGAGACTTATCATTCCTTTCTTTTCCAAATTATCTCTTCTCCAATTAATAGCCTTTTCATTAAGAGTGGACAGAAGTAATGACATTTTGGCAGAAGGGGATGTACTATCGTGTTTTTTTCCCTTTCACACATGCAGAATTATTTATTAGCTCCTAACAGGTGCCAAATATAAACATTTAAGCAAAGACAGCGCTTACTCCAGGCAACTAATTCAGTCGTGGGTTTGTTGTAAATGACTGTTTGTCTTTAATCACCCCTGGAAACAGACAGAGCCTCTCTGTCTGACAACAGGGAGCAGATATGCCACATTATGCAGCTCCATCCCAGTCTAAATGACCTCCCACCACTCCTAACAATATTACAACTTCATCTCCCAACATACTTCACCAATTACCGCCACAGAAGGTCAAAAGGTGATGGAATATACAGACAACTCATAAATCTCAAGGACAGTAATGACAGCTGAGAAAAGGGCACCCACACACGAGAGAGCACACCTGATTTCAGTCACAACAAACACCTCCGGAAAACTACACACATTCATCTTCAAAAATCTGAAAATAAAAAAGAAAGAACACAGACAAAAGAGAGGGAGCGTGGACTGGTGATTAATGTTTGACTGCTTTGTCATACAGTGGCAAAGTTGTTCATCGCTGATCTGAGTAAAGTTCTGCAGTGACAACTTTGCAGTGTGCAAAATGTGAGAAAACAAATATAGCTCTTCATTGTGTCTGTGAGAGAGAATACACAGCAAATGATGTCATGTTGTTGATTGCCTTCCCCTCATCGACACACGCAGTATTTCCTTCCCCTGCCGTTGTGAAAGAAAGACGATTTTAAAATCGCAACGCGTAAAGCAGATATTTTCGGGCTTAGATACACGTCATGTTTTCTCCCTTGGTCATTAAACCCAGCATGCACTTTGCATCACATCCTACGGTGTGTCAACTCATTATCCTTACCATAGCTCCGTCTCCTCTCCTTCATCTTTTTAAACATCTTAGTTTCCTCCAGATATTTCCTCTTTCGATTGTTCTGTCTATCCCCACCCCCCCACCCCACATAATCCCCCCCACCCCCTCCCATCGCTCTTCACCCCACTCTGTCACTATCTCCATCCTCATCCATCTATTTTTGGGTGTTCATCTCTACCACCTGCAAACCCTCTAATTAGTTCACATCTGTGTCTGAGCCGCACCATCTCAAGCACACATTCGCCAATACAATACAAATATGCATGCACACACGCACAGCCATACACAGTACTACACTGTTCTTTTCTTACTCCTAGTGTCCTAATTCTTCTCACCTTATTGAAATTCAGCTTTCAAAAAGGCACCTTCGCACACACTACAAAGAGGAAGGCAGTGAGCTAAGGATCTAAAAATGTTACTGGCTTTCTGCTAATGATTAGTCTAATCAAATCTTTTTGCAGATGCACTCTAATTAGGAAAATTAGCCTGCACTGCAGAGTTTAAAATTAGACAGTTATTTGGTGTCAGTTCAGATTTTTATTGTTGCTCGTGTTGGCCTCAGTGCCGCTGCGGCTGCTGATGATGGTGATGATGGTGATGATGATGATGATGATGATGATGACAGCTTTCAAGGGTTTTTATGAACCATACTTTTAGAGAATGCCCTCCCAGTAACCGCTGTACCTGTGTGGTTGTGTGTCTGTCTCTCTCCAGGGCTGCGCAGTAGTTACTCCTGCAGTGTCTGCAGTGTGGTCCTCAACTCCATTGAGCAGTACCATGCACATCTCCAGGGCTCCAAGCACCAGAACAAGTGAGTACAACAACTTTGGATGGATGGATGGACGGACGGACACTCAATCAAATCCTAAGACAGACAGGCAGACAGGTTTCAACTTTCCAAAACAGACAATCCAACAGTCACGCCCAATTTATGCAGCGATTGGCCAGGTGTGCAGAGGTGTGAAAGTGGGCGGGATCTGAACTTCTCTCTCAGGGTCACCTCTTTCAGCATTCACACAACTACTTTAAGAATTAATCGTGATTACAGAGTGCAACACCATGACTACACTTAAGGAAAGACTGTCTGAAAGTGTGTGCCTCATTGCCATTGGAACAATTCATTGCACTGAGACTGGTGTCATGTGGCCAGAATGAAGCTATGATGTTAAGTGTGGCCATTGAAAACACATGTAAACACTTTTGAACTGAAACACACTCTTCTCCTAGTCCTGCATGATTAAGATGATGGATATGATGTCACAGTACGTGGAAGTTGCCGATGTCATTTGGCTGCCAGTGTGCATTTACATGAAAACAAAGCTACGACGGCAAAAATCTGTCCTGCAGTCACCTGCACGAACAGGTGGAGTAAGAATTCAAGTGACTGTCCTGGGCTAAACAGACAAGGTATGCTTGGAACGGTTTGTCATTAAGCTGATCCAGCTACATCCAACATTGTTTTTTTTTTCTGAGACAAGAAGATTGAAGCCTAACCATTTATACTGTGTTGTGTGTCAGCTAATGATACAGGGAAAAGGCTGAGGGACTGACAGTTCCATTTAATACTTAATGCATTGTATTAAAATGCGTGGGATGTGTAGGGGCTTTAAAATTTGAGATATCTGTAGACTGATATACTTATTTAAGATGCACATATACAATAAGCCATGGAAAGAGATGTGGGGTAGAGTGGGGCAGCATAATGGAAACAGGGTTATTTATTCTAGAGTATGACGATCATACAATGAGGTTTGGTCATTGTCATTACTTACTATAGAGAATGAAATCACAGCCAATGTGAGGGAAATTATTTCCACCAGAAGGAAGAGAGCATGTGATAGAACAGTTACATTTCATGCATTTACAATGGGATAGCTGTGGGCATGGTTATAGGCAGTGAAGTGGTGTGTATCCGTGTGCGTGTGTGTGTGTGTGTGTGTGTATGTACATGTTTGCGTCTTTTTGTATATAACATGATGTAGTGGAAATTAAGTGCATTATGAGTGGAGTATTTGTCAGATAAAATGGTGCTTGAGGATATAAATTTGTTGTTGCCGCTGTTTTTTGTTTTCTTTCCGTTTTTGTCTTGGTGGATTTGGGGCTCTTCAGCTGAAATAACTGTATTTATCCACCCTAGAGCATAACTTGTCTGGGCTGCACACGCCAAACTTCTGCCAACAAGTTAACTCTTAGAGAGTGGTGGGTGTAGTGAAAAAAACAAGAATGAGAAATGCAGAGAGTGAAGGACGAGGAGATAGACAGAAAGTAAATAGGATAGATTTTCTTTTAGCCAAGGGCAAATACCAAATGGTTACATCCACTGGTCGCTGTGAGGAGCAAGAGATCTGTATTATTTATGATGGGAATCATCATGTATGCTACATTGACTTCACAGTATGTATCCATCATAACAAAAAAATCACTTGTATAGTGAGTTTCGAGACTTATTGTTTATAAAATAATACGAAAACCTGGTGATAGATTGACCCGTACCCTGACTTGATCCACTAATAGACTAACATGACTGACATGCAGAACACAATACACACAATTCTTGACACATCAAGGAACTGAAACAAGATTTGTGCAAATGAATGAAACTAAAGCTAGAGATGATGTACAGAGGTAACACTGTGGTTGGACTGAAAACAGCACATCGTGAGGCATTAAAAGGGGAACATTAAACCCAAAACCCAACAGTCAAACTTATCTTTCTTTTACCCAGTGAGCGAGTGAGAGAGCCATCTTTCCATTCAGAGAGCTTCACTGTGATTTGCTGAGGTGCAGGAGATAGCGGCTTACATCAGTACAACAGAAATGAAAGGTTACTTGATGCTGATGTGAAGTTTTTATTTTTTTCTATTTTTTTTTTTTTTAGCAGAGAAAGACATTTGGCAGGTGTGTGATTGAACGTTCTCAGCAGAAATCATGAAAAGGTTTGGGGATGACCATAGGTAACTGCATTAATATACAGAATTTGGAAAGAGACGTTAAGTAGGAGGGAAATTTGCAATGTCCATCAACTATGATGTGCCACTCAGATATACTGAACACTTAATATAGTTCTTTGCTAATACAGCAGTGGAATTCACTCACTCGCACTGTGTTGAGGTGTAAAATATTTCTCCACAGAAGCTGTAAATCATGGAAAAAAATGTCGGCTCATAACTCGTCTTTACCCTCACAAAGCAGAAAAGAGCGCAGACACACTGAAACAGTGATGTTTATGAGAGAAAAAGAGAGAGTGTGCAGGACTGATGCACACAAGAGAGAAAGTGCCGTATGCACCACCGACACACGGAGACAGATGGGAAGAGAGATGCAGAGAGACAGAAAAACACATCGGGTTTAAGACAGAGGCCAAAGAAATAAAAAGGGCAAAGAGATGAAAAAAGACTGAGATAAAATTGATGAGGAGAGACAGGCGGGCATTGAGAAATGTAGTAATACAGACAGAAGCAGTATGTATTGGAGACAGAAAGGTGCAAAGAGCAGAGAAAAGTAAGAGAGAAAGTCTCCTTACATTGTCCTGAGGTGGAGCCAGAGAGTTAAAGAGCAGATTTGGAGTGGGCATTGAAGTGAACACAGCGTTGCTCATAGCCACAGGGCTTTGCTGCTTAGGATGGAGAGGATGGATCGACAGGGCATCGACGAATAGAGGTGAGAGAGGTGGCGGTGAGAGACAGATTGAGGAGGTACAAGGCAGATTTACAGGGGTGGTACTGATAGGTCACTGGATAGAATGGGGGAAATTCCCTCATCCATCTTATCACTCAGGCTCACTGGCAGTGGTCGGAAGTGGAAGAGGTTTGGTGGAGAAGTCTTATTTCACAGTAGTGGAATTAACTCAGGATTGTTCACAGGGATGCCAACAGGAGGAGAGGATATAATACATGACATTTTGTGGCACAATGAGTGTTTGGTGACATCTTAAAGGAATAATAACGTTTTTCTGAGAGGTTTAGGTATGGTAAGGAACCTAATAATGAATCTTTGGATAAAATATAGATTATTAAATTAATAGTTTATAGAAAAGCAGGTTTGTGAGACAGTAGTCAAGTTGGTAAAGAACTTCACAGCCAGAGTTCAGTGTCCACATTGAGCTCTAGATACTGATGTTTTCTCAAGAGCTCACAGTTTAAAGTTCATTGCTCGCAGATATTCACCCCGATTTTTTTCAATGGACAACAAATCAGTGTGAACTTGTTTACACAGAGATTTTATGTCAAGTGTAGTTTATAATAAACAAGGTCTTCCTCTGATGTGCACATCTGAATAAATACGACATGCAAGCAATGCATTGCAAATGGTAATTTTTTTATCATTCCAAAATCCACTTTTTATTCAGATGTTAGAATTATTGATTTGTAAAATCAAATTTTTACCCATGATAAATTCATTGACTTTTTAAAAATATAAACCCAGACTAATGACACTTTATGGGGAATGAGGCAACACTTTGTGATATCTGGGGCGGAAGCATTACTGTGGCTAATTATGTGAGACTTGTATTTCAAATGTAGTTATATAAATTTATATGTTCATATGCAATTTAATAGCAGAATTGTAATTTTGTTTGACCAATTAAACTTCCAGATATAATTTGTTTGACAAAAATTATATCTGTAACTTAAGCTATTCTGTATTTTAATGCTCCAGTGCCACGGACTGTGTGTAATACCCTGAAGCAGTGTCTGCAGGATTGCAGACTTACAGACTGTGTGCATTAAGTGTAAAAAAAGTCCATGAGAGAGCCCTCAAAGCATAAGAGATTTTACAGTGCGACAGCCCTGAGCACTTGCAGACTTATCCCGGATGCACGCTGACTTCTTTTAAGTGCACAAGAGTCAACACCGGTACTGGAAATAAGCCTCGCCAGCTCTGTTCCACTGCTGTATCGATCCTCTGGGAAACATAGAACAACACCAAAGGTTCCACCTCATTGACCTCACTTCCTCTGCTTTCACCTAGTCACTCAGGTGAAACGCAGTACGTGTACATGAGTGTGTGTTAGAAACCATTTCACTTCATACCCTACACACTCCTACATCAATGTGCATTACGTTTTATCCTTTGTAACACAGGCGTTGGTTGCTATCATATCATGCCCACATACTACTCTGTCACACTATATTGTGCAGCACATTGTGCAAAGTGTCACTTTTCTGCTGACATGGGAGATTAAATTCACTCATGCACACACACACTCTGGCTGCAGCACAAATACGGGAGTAGACAACCTCTAAGGCATTGCAAGTTTAGAAAGAAGAGGACATAAGGGCCCTTGAATAAGGGCTGTGTGTTCGCGCATTAGTGTTGGTGTATTTTTGCAGCACATGGCATGAGTACAAATGTTTTTACTAATTCTGTTTCCTTTAAGAACAAGTCTGATTATAGAGTGCTATGCTGCACAAGCACGTTTTGCATTTGTGTATAGCTGTGTGTATGTGTGTAAACGAAGAAATGTGAGAGAGTACTTATGGGAAAGAGGCTATGGAGATTGTGCCGTTCATATCTCCGGGTTATTTACAGGGTGGACACGACTTCCCCGAAGTGACGAGAGATCTTCCGTCCTAACTTTGGGCGTGTGTGTGTGTTCATATGTATACTTGTGTGTCGTGTGTGTTCTTTCACACTCAGGATGAGCTTTGGCTTGTGTAAGGAGCTTTCCTGAAGAAGACGAAAACACGGCTGACAGCGGCAGGGGATTAGCTCTCACCGAAGAAACATCCATGAAAACTGTGTGTGTGTGTCTACATTTATTTGTGTGTACTTTTGTGTGTGTGTGTGTGTGTGTGTGTGTGTGTGTGTGTGTGTGTGTGTGAGAGATGTTTGGCATTAGCACTGTGTCATCATAAAACAACAACAGATTTCTCTGTTCGTTAAACAGCTGGATGGATCTATCTGCCAGCTTTCCTTATCTATACCGTGCAACTGCTTCATACACAGTCAGCTGCAGGTCATTTGAAATGCTGCAGACTCCACACGGTCGCTACAGACTGGCTGCTGTAATTGGACCTGTACAGGATGATAACAGCAGAGATATAACTAGATAAACTAGGCAGAACATTTTCACAGTTTACAGTGCGTGGCAATTAAGCTGGCCAGCAGACAGGAGCACAAGTGGCCAGCAGAAAGAACTGGATCAGATAGATGAACATTAAATCCCCATGTTGGTTCCTGGCTCAAGTTCTCTTAAAAACGAATGGCTAATTTAAAATAAAAATGAAAATTAAAGAATGAATATAAGGTTGTCAGCAGACAGGAGCTGAATTGTTTTTTCCAGCCGTTCAGCTGTGTGAAAAGTTTTGTGATGATCTGTTCTTATTGGTGACTTTATGCCTGCTCTCATATATGTGTATGTGTGTGTGTGTGTGTGTGTGTGTGTGTGTGTGTGTGTGTGCATATATATAAGAGGTAACCTAAAAGACATCTCTATCATATTATATACTATTATCAATAATAGTATAGAAGCTGGAGGTGTCAAAGTTTTATGTACAATACAATTAAAATATACAGGTGGATGCAGTAAGCACTTAGTGAAAAGTTTCTGTTATTCAGTAATGTTTACATTTTTTATCTTATTAATGTATTCATTTATAATTTTGTTTCCATGGAAGTCAGCAACGCTACAATACAATAACAACTTATGCATTATGTGTTGTTGTGCTGCAGTACTGTTATGCTCAGTCTCCTATGGGTTAAGATTAGTGCTGGGCGATATGACTTGAAATCAATATCACGATTATTTCAAACTTCGATTGCAAGTAGTGAACGATTACTTTTGTGCTTTTCGGTCTCTTTTTTTTTTTTTTTATCCATGCACTCTTCATGTGTGGCAATGTGATTGTGTTCAAGTGATTTAACAAATTAGTGGTGTTAGCTTTGGTCACTGTTTGGTCATGTCACCCGCTTTGCTTTAAGTCAATGCAGACTTATGTTAGTTGGACAGGGCAGACGCTAACCCTGGACAGAGTATGTTTTATGGGGACCGTTCACGCACCAATGCGCTGGATATTAACCGAACAAACTGACACAGGCAAGATTAAGTCAGTGCGAGTTTCTAAATATTGGTTTTGATACTTTTTCTGTTCATTTCTCAGCCCTAGTTAAGATGTTTTTATCTATTTGTTTGTATATACACTACCAGTCGAAACTAGAACATTTCTACAGTTCTTATTGATTTGTAAGTCGTTCAAGTCCAGTGGTTCAATGGCAGGAAGGTAAGCGGTTAAACAAGATAAAACAACAAGTTAAGTTCACCAAGTGATGGGTTTACAAGTTAAAGCTTCTGTGCAGCAACGGAAGTAAATTAAATTGAACACTTTGTATGAAGGCAACACAAACAAACATGGCGCAGAACAAGGTCATTACAAACAGAAGGACTCTGTCCAGCCAAGCTCCAACCTGAGCTGGTACCTAAAAGAGGGGCTACTTCTATCACATGGACATGGCTTAGGTATGAAAAGGTTATTTGATGATTACCATCATTTTATAGGTTTATTTGTCGAGTATATGATTCAAAATGTAATAAGAGACAGGCCTTTCAATGTGATAATTTTTGTTCCTATTGTTCCTATTGTTAATATCCAGTGGTCTGAACCAGAAAATGTGCTCTTAAAGCATTCATAGTCACAGTACAGAATATCCTCAAGGCCATGATGGCTTTTATGCAACAATTATCAGCAAATGTATGCTGCCTGAAAAGGTTTTGTCCAAGTTTACATGCATTGAAATTAAGAAAAAAAAACAAAAAAAAACAGAATTAAACAAGAAAGAGCACTAATTAGATCCTTGGAGTCCAAAACAGAAAACAAAGCAACCAGTGCAGTTAACTTGATGGGAACTGTCAGCACGGTTGTATCTCTGACCAATGACACTGCATGGCTTTAACTACCCGTATAATATTATTCATGTTCACATCGCTCACTTGGATTGTATGGCCTTTGCTTTCTGGGTGCTTTTTCATTATACAAGTCCGACCTCTGGCCTGCCTTTATGTGTGTTTACGCGCATAGTGTGTGCTTGTGTACCAGTGTGTGTGTGTGTGTGTGATGTTGATGCTGATGTTAACGCAGGCCCCAAGGGTATGATGGTGAGGTCGGGGACAATCCATTTAGCCTACTCACCCTGGTAATTATTCAGCATCAGTATCACAGAGGACACATACACACAAACTACAAAACAAACTAATGCACATTTAAGCAGTGGAAGCACAGAGAGGAGGACGACAGAGCGAGAAAGAAAGAGAGAGAGAGAGAGGGCGGCAACGAGTGTGAGGGATTACAGTGCTTAGTGTAAAGTAACTCTGAATGCAAATGGTTGAACTATCGACTCACTAATTGAGCAGGCCTGCTGCATGTTCATGTGTGTGTGTGTTTGTGTCATGGTCTGAGTCTGAGTCTGTCTCTCCCTGCTTGAGGCAAGGTGAAAGGTTAATTCGGGACTGTCGCTGGTTAGCTGTCCTCACACATGCCTCCTCTGTCACACAAACACACACACACACATATCCAGACTCATGCCTTAGGCTGCCCTCATTTCCCCCGAAGGCACTTGTCTTCCCTCACACCTTCTGCCTAAAAATCACACAAACACAGCTTTTACGCACACACGCACGCACGCACGCACGCACGCACGCACGCACGCACGCACGCACGCACGCACGCACGCACGCACACACACACACACACACACACACACACACACACACACACACACACACACACACACACAGCCCTGAGCATTGCTGTCTGTGATGTTAATAAGGTGAGGACGGGGGGGGAGGGGTCACGCCTGAATCATGACTCATAGCTCAGCTGCTTTAGCAACTGCAGGACTATGTTTACCTGACACACACACACACACACACACACAGGGTGCCAAGGTGACCTTAACACTTCCCTCAGACACAGAGGTACATGCACTTTCTCTGCCTCTCTCTCTCTCTCACACACACACACACAATCTCATCCTCAAACAGTACATCTCACATCCCACTTGTGTGGCCTTGAGACACATTATTGGATTACTGTATTAACAATCACCTTCCCTAACAGACCATGACCTTTTTTTTTTTTTTTTTTTTACCCCACCCCCTGCCTCACCCACTACTTTCCCGCTTTCCACTTTCCTCTGTCACCTTTCCTGCCATCATCCGACTACTCATCATCTTGTACCTCCTACTTCAAAGACCGGCTGCATCCAAACTGTTCACTGTACAACGCACACACTAATAATAGTGTGTATGTAGATACATGTGCATTGTTGAGTATGTGTGTTAATATACAATGTTAGGGAAAAATTCTTATCATCGGTGGTGAAGAAAGAGCTCTGGAGTCCAGGATGTTTATTGATGCTTGATCAAGGAGAACGGAGGAATTGTCAGTACAGGTTTCTGTGCATGATGTCACCCCGATTCTGAAGGAGGAACCCCTGAGGATCATCTTTATACACGCAGAGAGATTACTGTAGATGGCTTACACTCCATAATTGGTCAAATATCTAAAAGAAGACGGAGAGGAGGGATGTGTGAATTCACTATTGGTTCGTTACCCATAAACAAGAAGACATGACTCTACATGGCCAGGTGCTGATTCTTAGAAAAACCAGCCACTTGTTACTGACCATCCAAGGTCTGCTGTTATCAACCCTGGCACCAGTAGTATCAGCAGAAAACCACGGCTGCGTCTGGAGGAGCCGCCTGAGCCTCTCAAGGCTTGTAAGATTTAGTGCAGTAGCTGTGGCACAGCGACCTAAGGCCTCACACTGACCTCTCACCCTGAGTCAGTCATTCATAAAGTGGAAAAGAGAAAATTCCCCCACATACAAATTTAGTATGGGAAAAGCAGTAGTATATTGGATAGCGGATGCTCCCATGATTCTTTGTACCATGTTGCTGTCATAGAAACAGCCCAAACAGCTGAATGAAAAGGCAACAACTCTCCTCTTCTAACATTATGAAAGCTCCCCTCTGCTTCTGCATCATTCAGCAATAATTAATCAGTTAATTGATTAGTCAACAGACAGAAAATTACTCAGCAGTAATTTCGACTATCTATTAAATCTACCAAGAGATTTGTCAAACAAAAGCTTCTCAAATTAGAATATTTGCTGCATTTCCCTGTTTGGTGTCATGGTAAATTGAATAGTTTGACTGCTGGTCTAAACAACATCCCCTCGGGCTCTAGAACATCATCAACATTTTACACTTTTGACGCTCTGGTCTAAACAAGTGATTGTCAATCTAGTGGTCGGAGACCCGAAAGCTGGGCGTTCACTGTACGTTTCTGAGCTGCACAACTGATCGTGCATGTTATTGTATAATAAATATCATTGGGGTCTGGACTGCTGGTCGTAATGTCTCATGAAGGGTCATGAAGCTTAATTTTAAAGGTCACAAGAGGAAAATGATGTAAACCACTGGAAAAATTAATCAAAAAAATAATTGACACTCAAAATAATTTAGCTGCAGCCTTACTTCTGTGTGAAAGCGTTTGTTCAGTGTACATGGGAACACATACTGCACCAACAGTATGTATTACACTGTACACATTTATACACTTACCCCTCACAATGGACTTGCTCTATTTTTGACCCCTCTTTCTGCCCTACACCGCTTTCTTACTGCCCCTCTCTTCTTGTTGCTCTTCCCACCGTCCTTGCTGCTACCTGTCCCCTCCCAGAGAATATTAATACTAATACTAATACTACACCCCCCCCACCACCACACACACACACACACACACACACACACACACACTCCTCAGAGAATCCAAAGTGCTGGATGAGTCCTGACAGAGCAGACAGGGTGTAGAGGCCATTGTTTTAACAGCCATTACCGGGATAGGTGCTGACAGCTATGGTGCCTGTGCATCCCTCCCTCTTTCTCGCACTCCGTCTCAGCTTTGGAAGAGTGTGAATGTGCGTGCGTGCACATGTGTTTGTGTGTGTGTGTGTGTGTGTGTGGGGCAACGCTCCAATTAGGACACAATCGAGGAGTGGAATTTTAACAAGGACAGTAACGAACACGCTGGAATTTGATGTGCTGTTTGGGGGATGTGTTTTCATTTCAGACTGAGACTGATGGGCACGTATGGAGACAAACTTTATGCGAGTCTGATTTTGTCTGTCTCTCTTAACCAGTGGTTCTCGAACTGGTGGGCGGGAAGGCAGAGAGCCACTGCAGGGGGGGGGTTTGGAGTGAAACTAAGTTGAACAAACATGATTTATAGGGAGAAAATAAACCAGACTTTGCCAATTCTGTCGCACTGACCTTTAGTCCAGTAAAATTCACCACGGATCCTTTTTTATTGGTTGCTTCCCCTCTCATTATTAATAGTTGATAAAAATGGGTGGCATGAACTTTTTTCAGCTTCTGAAGCGGGGCATGCCAGAGAAAGTCTGAGACCCACTACTGTAAACTGAGGTAAAAGCAGACAGGGCCAGGCTCATTCTGAGGCATAAACATTTCAAAACCGCATCATCAAACAAAGTTAAAAAGCACCTCAAACTGACAAGAGGAACAATTATGCAAAAAAGCAGCAGAGATGAAAGAGGTATTATATTACTTAGTGCATTCTTGTAGAAATTTCTGCTGTGATATTCAGGCAATTGAATAACTGAGACCAACTCTGAATGCTAATATGATATTTTATTTATTTTGCAGTTATACGCTGCAAAGATCAGCTGCAGAATTACTCAAGAGATTTAGTCTTTTAAACTTAATGTCCATATAAATCTTACTACAAATGCTTAAATAGTTAGGTGGGTGTTGCTTAGCATGAGCTCCATTCAAACTTATCTCTTTATTTTAATTAAATGTAGTGTGTTTGCCTCTGGAGTTGCTTTTGCTTCATGGCGATAAAGCTACAGAGTGCAGCCACAGCACCTGTCATCATGGCAAACAATCAGCAGCGCAAGATAAAGGCCAGAGCCACAGTAATTATCGCACCTTAAACACCAGGGTTTATGCTCCTATCTTTCTCCTTTTGTTTTAATTTGGGGGACAGCCAGATAGAAGGCATAATAGATGGCTGCAATTATGAGAAGATTGTGAAACAGGATTATTGGTTAATGCTTCACATACGGTGGAGCTGCTATTCCCAGTAAAATGCAAGTCTTTTCAGTGCGTTAGAGGAAATAAAAGCAATGTAGGGTCACAGTGTTACATCTCTGCACATTTGTCTTGTTACATTACCAATGAAGACTTTGTTTATTTTACTCATTATTAAGAATGGCATGAGACATGGATTTACATGTAAATGAGGATTACTTACCGGGGACAGAGCATGGCAGAAAGTGAATATCTTTCTCCCTAGTGGGCTTGATGTTCCCTGTGGTTAAAGAGCCCTGTCTTGTCAGATCTGCCAGTGTCAGGCACAAAACAAGACTAACAAATTTCCCTGTGTTTTGTTTTCAGCCTGAAGCAACACCAGCAGTAAGCCACCGAGACAGGCCACTCTGGAAAGAAGAAGAGATGAAGACGAGAGATTATTGGAAAAAAGCAACTCCAGCAAAGTGGACTTGTGTCAGACACCGAAGAGTATGAGAAAGTAGTGCAGAGTAACTTCAGTGTGTGTGTGTGTGTGTGCGTCTACGTGTGTGTGTGTGTGCGTGCGTGCATGCGTGCGTGCGTGCGTGCGTGCGTGTGTGTATATATGGGTGTCATGGGCATCCATGCCTGCATCTGCAGTATGCATGTGTGGGTCATTGTGAGTGTGTTTATTTCTATCTTTGATCTAAAAATATATCTCTGAGATTTATTCAGCACCCAAGTGTTTGATATGAGTTCTCGACACCAACAGCCGTCAGAAGAACTGCGGCTGCATATTGCCATATAATTCCTGTGTGAACCACAATCCTAAAATTGAACTGATGTCGGTACGTTGCCCAGAGAGGTAATAACCATTACAATGATAGTCATAGCGCAGCAGTAATAATAACTCTGTAACTAGCCGTCCCCCAAGTGCTCTGACAGTGATCCAGGTCTGAGCACAGTCTTCTGCTTCTACATGCATTTCATATACAGCGACACTGATGGTGGCTCATGCATGGCTCTCTCTCAGACCACTTGAGACCTACTCAGGCCCACACTTTTAAAATCCAAGGACAAGATAACCCACAATGACCTCAGCCATTACAGATTGCATGATTTCCATAACTTTAAAAAACAAGGTATTTTCAGTTTTAAATCTTGTGTTGTCTATAAACGTAGTGTCACTTTTTTTTCAGATGGTGGATGTGTCATTTTGAAAATCCATCTTTTTTCATGTTCCAAATAATCATAAACCTGGAGATGTGGCAGGGTTACAGTACAGAGGGCAGTGGAGAGAAGCAGCACAAAGACTTTTAAACTCCAGCTCTGAGGTGATGGTCTGTGCAACTTTGTGACTCATATACTGTTGAAAACATTCCCCCAGCACTGAATACTGATGTCAGATGTAGTCCAGAGGTGACAAAACTTCTCTTCTCTGTTGAGATGGGCGACATGTAGATAATATTTTTGTTTTTTTAAATTTTTCTGTTGTTGCAATGGCCAGAGAAAAAATGTCACTCAAAATCCATGTAGCAGCCGATGTACAATACAACTGGGATGTAATTCAATGCATGCAAAATGTAAAACGATGCATTCACTTGCCTTTTTGAAACCTATTGCTTGCGCGTTTTGGCAATAGCGCTGCTTTCTAGTGATAGCTTCGTAATGCATTACTGCACATGCTTGCATCTGAACAAAGAGGTCACACATTTTTTTTAGTACTGAACAGGACTCTTTGCAACACCTAATTTATTCATCAAAAAAGGAAAACCTTTTAATATGTAGAAATTCAAACAGTCACCGCTGTTTAACACCCCTCCATCTGTAGTGTCCTCAGAGTGTCTGTAAAGTGAGTTTCAACAAATGGTTTGTAGCACCATAAGATGAGCAAAGAGGAGACCTGCTCCAGTGTCCTGTGCTGTCACCGAGATCGGCCCAAAGCAGCATTTTTCTATGAGCTGGGGAAAGGACTGAGAAACACAGCGCTCAATGCTAAGCTATCCGCTGTCAGTTCTTGTTGGTTCAAACTGGGGTTTTTTTTTTTCCTCTGTAAACACATTTAAAATGGTTTTATTTTGTGCTCTGTTCATTTCACGGTGAAGAGAGTGAACTATGAATGACCTGATTAGAAATTGTTTTTCTTCTGCAGACATATGGATGAGTAATGGTTTTTATGCAATCACAACGTAGTATTAACAACCATAACAATGTGGTTTTGAAGTGAAATAGTTTAACAAAGCAAAAAAAAAGTGGTTTGTGTAAATAAGAAGTAGCTGCAGGCGAAGTTTGTGTTTTAAGAAGTACAAGAGTTTTGTATTCATAGTGTTTATCTGCACTGAGCAACAGGCGATAAGGGAAATGTACTTCTTATGGATATTATTACAGAAAAATAAAAGTATGCTGCCACTGAAATGAGAATAAACTGTCTTTTGGTGGGTCATGTTTTCAATGGATAAGCATCAGTGAAAATTAAGTCATCCTGAACCGTGGAGTCAGTGATGAAGGACCAAAATCCAGCATGAAGTTAGACAGTGAGTGATCGTGCTCACACCAAGAGGGATTTTGATAACAGCTGTTTTCATGAGGACAACCACGACCATCACAAACACCGTCTCCCCAGAGAAACATCTGACATGTGACTGTTGCCAGTGGATTCATAAAACAACCAAAACAGCAACGCGGGACAACAGACTGTTGGAATTTAAAATGACATCTAAAATTACCAACCCCCCCCCCCCGTTGTCAGTAATGCCATAAGAAAAACACAAAAACAACAAGTCATTTGGCATTTTGCGATGTGCATCCTGACTGTTTTGATGATTATTTACACTGACTCTCTCCAGCACTGGTGTATTCACAATAGAAGCGGTGTCTGTGTGTGTCGATATCACATTCTGTGCAGAGGATGACTGTGCCATGAGTCACATATTTTAGCAGATGTTACATAATATTTGACAGAGATGTATCTATGGGTAGGAATTCTGTGATACGATGCTTGTGGGTGGGTGTCTGTGTATGTGAAGCTGTCAACTGCACTGGCAGTGGGAGACTCGCTGTAAGCTGTGTACTGTGAGCACATTTGTAAACACACCTTATGAATACAATGAAGATGACAACTATATCTATTTTCTCTTGCAAAATCCAGACCTGTGTTTTTCTTTTTTTGGTCTGTTTGCGTTGCCGTGTGGATGTGTGAAATTTGCTTTTACTGGCAGCGAACAGCTGTTACCGCACATGCACAACCTCCAGCTCTGCAGTATCACCCACACTATAATATTTAAACTATTAATCTTGTTAATTACTCTCCTTTTACACTTAAGGTCTCCATCACGTATTTCCTTTCATAAACCTTTTTTTCTTGAATTTTCTATGAGACAAACTATGATAAAGCAACTCAGCCAAAGGTATTAGTGTAGTTTTATACACAATATCAACAAGAGATCAGAAATGGGGAACATCAGATATAGAAATCAAGTGGTATGCATAAATATTTTTAGTTTAGAAGTGGGCAGGCGAGTTAATGAGCGGGGACCAAAAGTACAAAATGTGGACAATTTCATGCTGTCGAATCTGACTCTTTGGTGGCACAGAACTACTTATCACCCTATAAAAGTCTAGATCAATAGCCATAGAAATATTGTTTATTTTGAAATTTGACTTTCAAAATAAATGTGATAGTGATTGATCTTTTTTATAATGATATTTATTATTTTTACATAGACATTTTTGATAAAAGTTTACCCATAATGTATCACTGATGTCAGAAGAAATTTAACTTTGAAGTTTATTGATGCTTCAAGGAAAATAAGCAGAGACAGTAATTCACACAAAGATGTGTACCGTATTTAATGAGTGGGGCAATTGTTTATACCAACAGCTCATATCTAAATTGATTATGAGACGAGACACATCGAGATCTGTCTGAATCAGCTCAGCAGGTGACCATGATTCATCGATCACATCATACATTTGCTTTGCAATAATCAATCATATGAGTGCATCACAATCTTGGGGAAAACAAGTAAAACCTCAATTTTCACAGGTTAGGAGAAGTAGAAACAACAAGTTTCCCGAGGGGAACGTATATTTGGAATTTAAGTAACATTTTCTCACACACCAGCACCAATATACCGGCTGATAGTGTCGTTAATGCCCTAATGTACAGTACACCTGTCTGTTGCTGCAGGACCACTATCACCAACCTACAGGTTCACAACTCCTAGACTTAGTGGGAGATGTCCTTGTGTCATAACACTGGAGTGCCCCACACACACACACACACACACACACACACACACACACACACACACACACACACACACACACACACACACACACACACACACAATACAGTCTTTCACCATGGTGACAACTCATCACTAATTCATACATAAAAAGCAGGAGCATGAAAAGCGAAGAACATAAGTGTGATATGAACTGTGTTTGTTGTTCTGTGAACCTTGGATGTGACTTTGTGTTGAATTGAAAAAAGCAGATGAAAATGTTATAAATAAAAAAATAAATAAAAAAAAAGTACATACACAGTTTGGGCTAATCAAGCAATTAGCTTCAAAGCTTAGTTCTCACAGTTTCTATAGTAGGTTTCCATAGTAACATTGGCGTTTCTGCTAGATGAGGAAAGAGAGAGGTTAAGAGCCACCATCACAGAAACGCACACATCCCTCCACACTGTTGAAATACAGTGGTTCTCTTTCTGGTTTGTGAAGGGGGGTGGGGGGGGGGTGCATAGCAGAAAAAGCTTAAGAACTACTATTGAAATAAATAACCCACCTACTTTCAACTTGGGTACAGTTAGTCTGAGCTGCATATATTCTGATCTTCTTTTTGGTTTACTTTCCAAAAAATTACCACAAACTCGTTATTTACAAAGAACAGAACAGTAAATGCATAAAAAAACAAGTGTGAAAGCAGAGAAAGCAGCCAGAGGGAGAGGAAATCAGTGTGAACGGGAGAAGCTGTGCACTCCTAATGGCCCACTGTAGTCAACAGGAGATGAGCTAAATAAAACATTAAAGCTGGTATTATGTCATTTCCACTGCACCATCCAACCTCTGCGTACCATAAGTCAGTGGGTATGAGAATACTAGGCCAACGCTCCACTTAGCTCACAGTAGGGCATGCTATCTTGGCTCATTCATATTCATGACCCTATCACTGTAACCCCGCGTTCTGCTGGGATGTGTTTCTGCAAAGGTAATCTCTCTGCAGTAGGTGCACTTCACAGCTCGGCTTCTTGAACTCCTTCATTTGACACGTTAGCGTGGCTCGGCCTCACTCTGGAGTTTAACATGAATTAGCTGCGGTAATTGATTGTGTAATCATTCTGAAACACGTGAAGGAGTGTCATTGAGTCACAGTAATGGTACCTGGAGAACCAGAAGATTGGACGTTACAGCTTTCCTGTGTGTGACCCCGTACAACTGCATCATTATAAGAAGCATTTGTTGTAAATGTCAAGATGGAGATTTGTCTTCAGTTGACATTTTAAAGGAACTATGGTGCACATGGGTCGTACAAAGCAAAAATCTCCTCCAAAAGAGATTGTGGAGTGATGGTTTCATATTGTAGAGCACAGTCGCAATCCTACACAGAGTCACTCCGCCTTACAACTGGGAAATGAACAAACAAGAATGTTTCAGAGGAAAAACACTGCTGGCTGTTAAAATTTCTGAACTTCTCTTTGATTCAATTGTACTTTCATTTAATAGAGTGATAACAATGCCTGGCTGATGGAAAAGGTCACGCTGACAGTGTAGGTGGAGAGAGAGTGATATTAATTTATTTTAAAAAACACCTCTTACAGTGATCACAAAGAACAAGGACAGACAACAAGCACAGCAGTTTTTTTTTCTTTTTGTCTTGTTTTATAAATACACCATTCCACAAATCAAAAGACAACAGACTTATGAATTTAGGCCTCTCTCACTTTACCTGTCACATGTTGTGTCTGCATGCACCTAACTGGCTGCTACCGTCACCAGTGGTGATGTGACCCCAGACGGCCCAGCAGCAACAGTTTTCCGCAGCGCTGCTCTGCTCCATGCAGCAGGCTGTTCATTGTCAGAGTCTGTCAGAGCTCTCCTGTCAAAAATCATTGTCGCCATCACAATATTCAGCCCCACAGCCCCTGCTGGCATTTGAGGCAGTGGATCACAGGCTGGCGGGTGACACGAGCAGCTAGACATATATGCGACGCTGAATGAATCTACATCAACACCAAAGTACAAGTGGTGTGGCGTTAATTCTTGAACACAGAGATGGTAGACGTTAGATTGCAGAAATCTAACATCTCTGCAGAGATGCCTGACCTTTCCAGGTTGAATTTTCTTGCAGGGCTACTAACTGACCTTAGACCTGCAGCAGACTAACTGCCCTTTTAAAGGCCGAGGCAGCTTGACCAGGTGTTAAGGACACGCTATTCACAGACTGGGGGAACAAAACGTACAGTTCTGGATCACTGTTGTCTTTGATCAGATCTTTGTGAATTGCGTATTTGGTGGCATCATTGAATTAAGCTATTTTCTGATGCTACTGACAACATGATATCAAAACTCCTGAGTTTTATTAATAAATGGGTTCCAAGTTGTAGGGAAAGCTTTTTGCGTTAATTACTTTATATATTGATAGTAGGAGTCAGAAAAGTTAAGTGGGTTATTTTTATCATAACGTAGCATTCTGCTGTGACATTCAAAAAATAAATCTCAAATAAAATAGTCAGGAAATAAATGAATTTATAATTTTAGTTTATTATTTTTCTGAAAAATGTTGTTGCCAGTTCCAATCACAGGCATAAAAACGATCACACGATCTAATCTAATGTCAATGAACCAAATTTCAATACAATCCATCCAACACGCTTGTCGTGGCATTTCACTAAAATTCACATGCCAACCTCATGATGCCAGAGGAAAAGTAATTAGGATTCATCCTCTGGAAACCATGAATGCCTGTAAAAAAAATACTAATGCCAAACTCATCCAAAAGATGTTAAGATACTTCAGCCTGGACCAAAGTGGTGGACCCACAGACATTACCGTTATCCCTTGCATGACTAAAGCCAGTATTTATCAATCACAGTATCAAAATTTCAAAATATTATATCTTGCCACAAACTACTTGATAGATTTTTTTTCCACAGGAAAACAAGAATCAAGAATCAACATTAAAGCTGAGTAAAACAATACTAATGTCAGATCCTGTACATTTACATGGATGCCCCTGTTGTAAATTTGTGTCCTCTCTGCTTTTGTGACCAAAGCCAATTGTGACATGATGAAATTATATCACGAGTAAAATACTCCGGTATTTTTAACCTCGTTTTAAGCTAAAAACAACTAGGCTGTAGCTCCAGTCAAGCAGAGACATTGTTTTGGCTTCTGCTATAATCCAAATCTGTCTCTCGCTGTTTTTCAAATGAGGAAACTTTGCCAAGTGCCAAACACTCCTTCAGTAAAAAGCCTTTTGCTGTTCCTGCTCCATGGCTGACCAGAGAAGCTTTAATTAAAACTCTGATCTGACACATTCACCGTTTCAGCCTCTGACTCCACCAATGTACACTTAGAAGTGTGTGTGTGTGTGTGTGTGTGTTTGTGTGAGTGAGTGAGTGAGTGAGTGAGTGTGAGTGAGTGAGAGAGAGAGAGAGAGAGATTTATCTGAGTGTTTTTGGCAAATAGCATTTACAGTGTGCATGCACCCTAAAAAATTCATTACAAGATGCACGCTCCATCTACAATCTATTTCACCATCTGGAGACTTTGATGACAAATCAATCTAGTTTGTTCAAAGAAAAATCATTCAAATTAAATTTACCATCTACAAAAAAGCTATCTATCTGATATAGCTGCCCCATTACTGTAGTTGCCACATTCCTAGATTAAACAAGAGGGACTGAGTGTAGGAATGTCAAAGGGATGCCCCACAATACCTATGCTATTCCAAACTAGGCTACACATAAACTGGGCCAGTGAGGCAGGATTTGGCCTAATACTGTATGTATCTGGGCCTCAACTCAGGAGGGGGACAGAGAGTGTAATAAGTCTGTCTGTCAGCTGACGGCTACAACTGATGGTTCCCCCCCTGTGACTGCTGTCATCCCGACATCCTGCTGTCATCCTGCAGAGCGCACCCCGAACCCTGGATCTAAATCTGTAACCAGCATGCAGACAAACACACATGCATGCACAGACAGCCTGTCTGCAGCTGAAATTAGGTTGTCAAAGCTAACAGGCAGCTAGTCAGGTGCTTTGGTGGCCTGTCAACCAACCGTCCCTTCATGTCCATTTGTAATAAATAAAGAATCAATAACCACCAACTGCAGAGGCCAATGTGCAATGGCCTAATTATATCTATGAATGGAAAGGGGGTAAAGCTAAGTAGTCATGAAAACAAAAAGTGATTTTTAAAGTTATTTATCCATTGAAGAGATACTAAGAGAACTATGTTGAGGGGCCTTTTTGCTTTCACAGACGAATGCATGTTTACACATCTTTGCCTAAACTGAGCTTCCTGCCTTCCATCTTTCTGACAAGGCGGCAACAAGATTGTCTATCACACCCAGACTATACTATTCAGTGCATACTACATACTAAACTTTATAGTATATATCGTGCAAATTATCCAAGATGTGCACCAACAGATGGCAATCTTTGGAAGAGTGCTGCCAATTAGACTTAAAGTAAACGCAAATGTTATTCCAAAAATATTAGGTCTGAGTCTTTAATCTTTTCAGATCTTTCTGTAGCCATCTCACCACTGTGCGCAATTTGTATTAATCTTTTAACTGGAAGCAGCTGCTCTATTTCCAGTCTTAATTGCATCGTGAGAGAATAGCGTCAATCAACACCGGAGTCAAGAGCCAGTCAAAATTAAGTATGCATACTGACATCTTTAAGAACAGTTAATTTTGTCAATTTTCTAATGTTAACACACTGAATACTAAAATATCCAGCTAGAATCAGATTGTATTGTACTGTGAAATTGGTGACACAGCTCCTATTTTGAAGCATCTTTTTTTTTAAAGGATACTTTCATATTCTGTGCTAAGTATACTCATGAAACATGTACCTAATGAAGGTTACATCAGTGCAAACCTGTCTGGGTGTGGCGACTTTGCTGCAAATCATGTTTTATGTCAGGAATTTCAGACAAAAACGGATCCATGAGCAGAAACACCAGGAAATCCACAGTTTTACTTAAGAGTTTCAGCTCAGTAACAGAACAAGGCACCAGTTTTTTTTTTTTTTTTTTTTAATATGTCAGCATTATGGGTGTATATGAGACAGAGGGACCAGAATTACCGCCTTGCAGTTGTATTGCTCTGCCAAACCAGCCAAGTTGCAGGAAATATGGTCACAATCTCTCCTTCCTGAGTTACAGCTCTGAATAATGGCCGGAGGTGTTTTTGCAGAACATTATGATGTCACAGTGAAGTAGACATTTGACCATTTGGATATAAGACATTATCACTTCCATGTCATCATTTTGTACAATTAGACATTTGCATTAAATTATGCAAAAACGAGTTATGGTCAAAAACAAGGCATAGAAAGATGCCTAGTTGTATAAGAATAAAATGCAACATATTTTTCAAAAGCTTCAAATACACTGCAGTCAGTAAGTAATATGATATGACATATTTTGAAATAAAAAATCTTTGGTGCACTGAAACAGAAGGACTATGAATTAAAAAGGCTACAATTCCTACTCTGTTCATCTGAGGTGAATGTAAACACCCATCAAATGAAGCTAAAAGTCGACACTTTAACTTCAGAGTTAAAGTTGTGTCATTTCAAATCCAATTTTGAGAACAGAGCCATCACAATAAAAATGTGTTTTAGTACGTCTGCAGCAACAATACAACCATTCTATGGGGCATAGTGTAAAGTCCATAAGAAATTTAGTAAAATAAATCATTGCAATGTGTCGGTGAGAAACACTTTACTATATGGTTTATGTGTTTAAGGGCTTAAAAGTTGCATGAAATGAATAATCAAACACTGAAATGGATGAACCCCACTCAACCTCTAATGATACACAACCCTTGTCCTCTTCAATAGGTCTTGGCCTCAATCAGGCACTGTTGTATAAGTGAACCAGATGAGACAGAGTATAATACAGAGCCATTACAACACTAAAACGCACTTAGCCTTCATTAGAGGAAGAGAAAGTGGGTAGCGTCTGCATGGCAAGCAAACTTGTCTTTTGTGCTGGTAAATTTAAAAGGCCGTGGAGTTAACTGGGCTGAGTTCCCCATGAGGAGCGATATATAATCTTTTAGGTCACAAACCAGAGGGCGGCTGTCATCACAATCACTGCTGGATGAAAAACACAGCAAGGGTTTGAATAGACTGTTAATGTATCTCAGATCCCTAGGGTGTATGATGCCATTCGTCCTAAAATCTGCAGCTGTTTTGACGACCACGCAAAGGCGGTTGACAGTTCGCACATGCGAGTCACAGGCATCACTCCTTACTTGTCAGCACAGCAAACCAAAGCAAGAATGATGATTCTGTGTAACAGCATTAATCCAAATGGAAATGTCTTTATTAAGCAACACCGCCTTGAAAAGTCTGCTAAATATTTTTTCAAAACAATGACAAATGACACAGTGAAAACTTGCTCATACACTGGCATTCATGCTCCTGTCATCAGTAAATGTGAGCACACCCACACCCACACACACACACACACACACACCCACACACCCACACACACACACACACACACACTCCATGACAGGTGCCATTGTTCTGAGAAAAAAAATCCTCATGGACTAAATGTGACTACATCAGCTTACAGGCATTATGGTTACCTCACTGTACAAAGCTGTAACAAGGTCACTCTGACCTTGAACAACAGCTGCAGTAACATCAAAGTTAAAGTGAATCTCATGTGTGGCTGATTTAAATTCTCTTGTAAGACAATAGAGTATTCATGTACTTTCCTTATTACCATTTGTACAGTAATGATAGTAAAATAGCTCATCAACGACACCATGTTTATGTGATTACATCCTCTTTTCAACACACAAAGGACTAATTGCAAGCATCTTTTGCCAGTCAGGCCTTTCATTTAAAGATAACTGTTTGCCAACAAGCAGTAAACAGATGCACTCATCTGAAAACTAAATGAGAGGCTCGTTAGCCAGGCTTTGCAAACGCTGCTCCAACTTAAAATCTGCATGAAACAACTCTGTCACAAACACAGCCTCCAATCAACTTCTCAGTCACAGCCTACTTAAGATTCTGATCACATCATTGTGGGAAATTGCATCACAGCTGCATATCTGACAGGTGACGGAGCAGCGGAGAGACACGGAGTCAGACGGATGGACAGAGACAGCAGAGTTAACCATTAGTGATTGGACCGGTTATCCTGTGGGTACAAACAGTAGCAGAGAGCAAGCGAGAGAGGGGAAATCAAAGTATGTTTTCGTATTTCAGTTTCGGCCACACACAGGTTTTCTATTAGGTGACAGATGACACGCTTCACACCCTGCACACTGCAGATATCACTCAGCAAAGCCCTTCCCTCCTCCTCCCTCCCTTCTCACTCCTCCACTTCACCTCTCCATCTGGCTACTGCCTCATCCCAATTTTACCCCCTGCCCACCACCACCACCATCAGCCCCCCCACCAGTATACATCCATACATTATCCATTTCTCCGTCAGTGTGTCTTCCTTTCCAGCACTGAAGCTCTAGCCAGGTATGTTAATGAAGTTAATCGGATTGTCGCCTGCAGGGACGCAGCACAACTTTCACAAAGTTCCCAGTTAATTTTTCCTTAATTGAATCACCAGCTGCCTGTCTTCCTGCAGACTGTGTGCATGTGTGTGTGTGTGTGTGTGTGTGTATGTATACACGTTTTGGTTACCTCTTTGGAACATTGTGTGGTATAAACAACCTTGTCAGGACTAGTAGTCCTTCTGGGGATCAAACCACAGTCTGAATGAGGCTAAAACGTCACAGCTGAGGTCCTGGTTAAGGAGTGAATTGAGGTCAGGGTAAGGTTAGGGATACGCATTAAATGGTTAGAGTTAAGGTTAGACCGTCCACAATGAATAGCAGTCAATGCAATGTCCTAACAAGGATAGCTGAGAAAACTTGTTGTGTGTGTCTGTGTGTATGAGTGTGTGTGTGCATGGAAGAACACTGGGTGTGTGTGCGAGTGTTTGTGTTTGTGTCTATTGTGGATGCGTTTTTCTCCCTAAGCCACATTACCAGCAGTTTGGCAGAAATTAGCCATAATCATATTAGCCGCTCTCCCTCCTCTTCTGCCGTGAGCATGAATGTGAGACAGAATTAGCAGCAAGTTTCCTTCCCAGTTATCTTGTGCCTGTGATCAACTCTCCTGACAAAGAAAGCAGCTTAAGTGTTGACAAAGACCACTCTCAAAGGCTGTGTAAGTGCTGACAAAGACATCTGAAATCTCAAATGTGATGACCTTGTCTCAGCTAGTCACCGTGGCCACGCAGTAATGACATGAATCAGGTGTCAGAGGTTCATGGCGAGACAGCGGCATTAATTCCACCAGGGTGCCATACTTTGCTATGGGGGAACTCCCCTGAGGATCATGTGGCCCAGAGAGAAGGGTGTCAACCAACACATCCACACTGCATACCATTATCTCACCATGGTCCTTCACCCTGTGGCCTTGGTCCCCAATGTGCATGTGTGTGCGTGTGTGTGTGTGTGTGTGTGGACATGACTGAGGTAGTTCAGTATGTGCCACAGATTTTATAAGCAGTAGCAGGTCTCTCCATATTTATTCTCCCCTGACAGTGACCTTGCTGAGCTGTCTCCAACCTGTCTCTACCTCCTAAGTCTGAATGCCAGCGCTGTCAATCAAACACACTTCTCACCTCACCCCCCCCCAGCGCCACCTTAGGGACTATTCTAATGAGGTCCATGTTGGCATTATGGGACAAAAGGCTGTCAATGAGACTGTGCCATACAAGGGCAGTCACTACAATGTGTGTGTGTGTGTGTGTGTGTGTGTGTGTGTGTGTGTGTGTGGAGCGAAAATAGAGGCAGTGGTAGCAGCTTTAAACCAGCTTTGGTAGATGAACCAATAAAAAAAATACAGCACAGTAGTGCAATACAGCACACATTGCAAGGAATACAATGTCAGAGTTTCAATTCCAAAACAACATTTTTTTTTTTTTAAACAATGCTTTATTTTGAGAATTATGAATGTTTTTCTGGAAAACTTTTTCAAAATAACCAAGTTCTTAATTGCCATATGTTGTGTAAACATAAGCAGCTGAACTAAATAAAATTGGGAATATATTGATTTAAAATGAGAAACTATCTGATCAAAGAATAAGTGAACAACTCTGAACTCTGACTATGCATTTAATGCTAGCTCTCAGTAGTACAGACACATTTTGGTCAGTACCAAAAAAGTATTGAGATTTAATATCCAGCCCAGCACACTGCAGGTTAACATTTCGCTCATCTGTCCATTTTTAACTTAAATTTAATTTACCGTCACTTTGTCTCCATTTCTGCTGCCAAAAATTGTTCGGGGAGACTTGGCATGAGTGTATTCGTGGATCTGCAGCAACAAACAGTGAGACAGTAGTGCCAGCTGTTTGCAGGCCAGGCATGCAGAAGAACAAGCTTCCCGGGAATTAGTGGTCACACTGGTATAACCAACACACACACACGCACACGCACACCTTCCCCTTGCAGCAAAGTCTGAGATAGACACTCAAAGTGGATTTACTGTTGCAGTGTCAAACCTGCTTCCCATTTCCTCTGATCTTTCTACACACTTGAACGCATGTACACACACGACTCATGCATCTCACACACTATAAACTGCATCTTAAAGGTGGTCGATCAAACATTTCATTTTCCTCCAGTGCTGACAAAGGCCTCTCACCAGAGAACAGAGACAAGCCACTTTTATCGACTGGCGTCCAGAGGGCCCCAGCAGCTATTATAGCAGCAATGAGTGACTGGCCCAGTCAATAGACTTTCTATTAGTGGACTACTCCCTCAGCCCCATTCCAACACACACACACACACACACACACACAACACACACACACACACACACACACACACACACACACACACACACACACACACACACACACACACACACACACACACACACACACACCACACACACACACACACACACACACACACACACACACACACACACACACACACACACACACACACACACACACACACACACACACACACACACACACACACACACACACACACACACACACACACAGAGTGAGAGAGAGAGAGAGAGAGATAGAAGGGAAGAGCGACTTGGGAGCTGTATGAAGGTCAGGAAGGAGCAGCGAAGCCCCTGCGGGAAATGCGTTGTGTGTGAGCGAGTGTGTGAGAGAGAGGACCCGGAGTAGATCAATAAGAGGAATAAATAGGCACTGACACCAGGCTCAGGTATCACAGACATAGATGCTAGCAACTGCTAAATACATGGACAAGGCCTTGCTCATCACACATGCATGCAAAAAACACACGGATTACTGTTATTGACACATTAGTAAAAGGTTGTTATCCACCCACAATGTCAGTCACAAATGACGTTGGCTCTTACACAGTATGCAAATGTGATGGCAAGGCTTCAGTGACCTTGGTCTTGGCTGCCCGAGGCAAATTTAGACAGATCTAGATGAACTGTGAGGTGCTTGTGCTGCTCCGCTCTAACAGAGGGAGTAATAGCCAGGGCAAACACCCTCATTCATCTCTGAGCATCTCACATAATACCACTTATCATTAATGATGCTACACTGCTTAAACAGACAAAGATTAATCTGGCAGCACAGCAGACGCACAGAGACAGTGAGTTAGACAGGAAAACATGAAGGAACAGGAACACTACAGACTTTGCTTTACTCTCCATGCAGTAGTGTTTCGATATGCTTGTTTTCCCTGACAGTTCCAGCAGTGGTGTTTCAGTCCATGTTGGCTACTGCAAAATGTTTTGAAGATTTCTATGTAAATTAGTGTGGGTCTTTACATTGAAATACTGAGATTCTTTCCGGTTCTACCCAAGTTTATTTCAGCCAGTAAACTTGTGGACTCATGTGAATCATTAATACAATCTATCAGTCAAATTTACACAAAATATCTACAGCAACTCTTACACAGCCATTGCAAATAAAGTTGGTGAGAGCCAGGAGGAAGTCAGGTAAGGTAAAAAAAAAAAAAACCCAAAAAACAACCTGAGCAATAGTGGTTATGTTACCTTACCACAATATGTGGTATAATATATTTCAATTAGGACAACAAATAAAAGTATGCAACCCAATTGATCAGTTTTTTAATATTTGGAATGAAAACATTAAGGCTGGTCAGGTACAGTACCTCATGATTTTTATTGAAGGAAATTGCTTCAGCAAAAAGATACAAAGGAAAAGCAAACAGATAAGTCCAGGGTCGACCACACAAATGGATGTGGCAAAGTAACCAAGGTCTTGAATAAATGCATGTGAAAAATGTGGTGCACACACTAAGCTCAAATATATCTGAAAAGCATAAGATGCAGTATAAACTGCAATTCAAATGAAAGAGCTGAACAAAGCATTAGAACGGCAATAACACATGACTAAAACTGGCAAAGGCTCGTGATACAAAATAGATGTGAGCATTTGGAGAAGCACAGATAGGCTGAATTGTTGTGTAACTGCCATCTCTCTAAAGCTTCTTGATCTTGCAGTGTTCAAGACAGATGACCAAAGTCTGACCAATGCTTTCAGTCAGTAGATATAAAATGTCAAGGGGATTAAGATACAAAGAAACAGACTTCTTGATCTTCTGCCTCTCTGATGTACGGCTTCTCTGTTTAAAGAGCAATGAGCACACTGAGATGTATCACCAACAACTATTTGTCCAAAAGCCCATTTCTTATTATTTTTTTATAATTAGAAACTGCTGCTTAACACTGTGTGCAGCGTGCGCAGTGTTCACATTGTGCTGGAAATGGGAGCAACACAACAATGTTGTTCTTGATGCAATAACAATGAATATGCATTTACTTTCAGATGCCGTGTTTGTTCCTTTTACGCATAATCGGAGGGGGCAGCGGCGTGGCGGAGCACAAGGACAAACTAAACGCGAGCAAAATTAGGAAAGACGCAGAGGGGAAAGCTTTCACTTCCATTTGAATCTGTTGCGACAGTCACCAAGAGCTCAGATGCTGTGTACATACAGCTGCACACAGGACTTCTACTAAACAAACAGCTCTACTCAAAAATAAAATGCAGTCATCTGTCGTCTGCTACTACAACTACTACTACTACGATCTACTCTATCAGTGTAAATTAAAAGTCTACTGAAGTTCATAAAACCACTAAATAGTGCCTTGATCCACAACATTTAAACATCTGCTGAAACTGATGATGAAACATATGAAATAATCATAAATATTGCACGATATCTTTATTGTAGTTACAATATATGAGCCGTCTGAAGACATTTAATGAACCTCAGTAGAAAACCATGGATCTAGCATCTGCAGTATCATCTACTGTAGATTTGTACAGGGACATTTTGAAGTCTGGAGTTTAGGTTTGTGCTTGTCAGTGTCTTTGTCAGACAGTGGAACTAGGAAATCCACATTTGTTCAATTCCTCAGGGGAGCTGAGGTTGGACAAAACAGAAAGAAAAAAGACGGAGAGCTGTCAGTCAGTCAAAACCCAAATGGACTTCTTTTAACAAAAACTTTCTACATTCCATCAGAAATTAATGTGTCAATTATTAATTGACAATTTTTTTAAGGAAAAAAAAATGCATGCCTATTGCCAGTGGAAATAAGTTTGGTTCACAGATAGTTCAACACAAGATTACAGACCGTCATAGTGAGGAGGGAGCTGAGTCTGTTTTGACTCCTCCATTGCAACGTAACAAAGTAAACCGAGACAGGAAGTAGCATAACCATGCACCACTAACTTAGCATTAGCAGAGGCTTCTCTGTGCACAGCTGCCTAGCATCTACTGATAACCTGCACATGAGGTGTTTAGGGGACATCTGTAAATTGTAGTTAAAGAAAATAACCAGGTTTCCGAGGTCTCCGCCTCTGAACGTAAAGTCAAAAGTAACCTCTCAACCTGTGGGAAACACTGAAAGATATGCACCCTCTCAGGGTTGTAGAGAATGAAGGCTTCTGTAATATGCTGAACACAATTGTGCCTTGTTACACTCAAGAATCCTGAAAGCACTTTCTGTTAAATCCTTTGCTCAGATTGCACAAAAAGTAGTGTCATGATGTTGGATGTTGCAGGAACTGTGAAAAATGCACAGGCAGATCCCACTGTTCTGACAGCATAAAATAAGTTTTACTTTAGTCAGATTTTACGCATATGGTGGTGTGTTCATTGTACTATGACAGATTTCCTAAAATTAGATTAGCACACACACACACACACACACACACACACACACACACACACAACCATTCAAAAGAATAAATCACACCCTTTTCAAACCCTTACAAAAACAAGGCAGCTGTTGAATTTCTGCAGTGGTGAAGTAAAATTATTGTTTTGTTATCATATTTTACCATTATACCACAGATAAACAGTGGCCAAACTTTCACTTTCTTTGCCCCTCTTTACTCACAGTAGCTTTTCTTTGTGTGAATATACCTCCAGGCGAAGACATTAGCAGCAACCCTCTGACAGCCTAATCATGCGTACTAAAATATGACAGACTCAAATTAGAAGGACAAGCCAGGAACACAGACTTCAACATGTCAGTTCCTTATGCTTCATTAACACAGGCACCTTACCACACACAAATTTTCACACACTTGCAGCCCTCACACATTTTTTGTATGTGTACAGTATGGGCCTTGTCATTTCAACAACATTGAGCCCAGTCTTCCATTTAGATAGTTTAAGGTACGGTTTGGGGTTTAGAGTTACTATGAGACAATAGCAGTTGAAGGGGACTTGTAATGTAGAGGATTATTATGATCTCTGAGCACTGAGACAACGATTTCTGACCAGCATACCATGCATGATAAATATGTTACTGAACATACCAAGAGAAAAAGAGAAACAACTCATATTAGCCCGGGTGGGTAATGACAAGTTCCTAATGCTCTTGCTAACACAATGTCATGCCATAGCACACTTCATTAAACCTTCCTGTCTGCAGGTTTTTGCAAAGTCATTATTTCAAGTGCAAAGTCAGCACACGGAAACAAAGCAGAGCAGTATGGTTTAAAGAGCTAATTCAGTGATCTGAAGCAGGACGAATGACTGTATATAAAGATGGACCACATGCCAGCTCCCAAAAAGTGAAGCTGAAGCATCTTGATCGTCCCCTGGTGGTTGGCTGCAGTACAGGTCATAAACCTCACCCTCTTTATGTTATTGGATGGGGGCATGGAAGTACAAAACATTTTCCCAAAGATGGTTTCTGTCAGACAGTTTCTCCCAGCCCACAGCAGTATAACAAAGCATAGAAATACCACTAATACCTGAAAACATAAAAACGTGGTTGATGAGTCTTCACGATTATGCAAAATCCCAGGAGAGTGTGTTTACGCAGCACTCACACATACAGGTTGGAGGTTTAAACAGAGACGCTTCTCATTCCCTTTGAATGGGGTGACATCACGCGTTAACAAATTGCATTGTGGTTCTGTTGCTTCGTTTTGCTTGCGGTGAAAACTAAGAAAAGTTCAACCTTCCAAGCTGCAGCACGGGCATCAGCCAATCAAATCACTTTTATGCAAATGGCGGTTGGTGAATCTGGTGTGTGCTGGTCTGGTTGTGGAGTTTATTTCTCATGTACTTCCCTTTAGCATTGCATGGACAGTTACCATGGCATGTTAGCTACCCTTGCTACCAACTCAGCATCCATGGCAGACAATGCTCTGGCAGCTTGTCTGGAAAGCTGGCTTTGTTGTGTGTTCTAAGCAGGAAACTGATTGGTTGCTGTCAATATGTCGATAGAACCAGCACCGATCATCAGGCACGCCCACCGGCAGGCGTTAAAGTAACACGTGCGAGTAAGTGCTTTGTAAGTCCTGAGTGCAGGACTCGAGAGCCCCTTTCTTGAGCTCAGCTGTGACCGCAGCACATCTAACAGCCCTGGCAGAGGTTGCCTGTGCTGCTCTGAGAGGCAGAGCACACCATCACTAATCATAAATCCCACCTCAGCAGCTCAGCAGCCCTCTCATTATGGGACACTAGCGGCTGTTGTGCCCTGCACAGGAAAGTTGAGGGTAATTGTTGTGGGTGTGGGGGTAATCCTTGTGCTTTTGAGCCAGTTTCCAAACCCCGATTGGCTTGGCAAAGACAGAGACACTGTGAGCAGCAGGGATTGTGCACGAGTCTGTAAGTCAAGGCAAGGAGGAGAGGGAATGGAGGAGGAGGAAGAGAGAGAGGGATGGGAGAAGGATGAAGCATAGGCTCCAGAAAAAAAAAGAGAGAGAATCGTAGACAGAGAGGTAGAATAATGGAAGGATGAGGCACCAGCCAGATGGAGGGGAGAAAGAAAGATATGAATAGCAAAAGAGCATGTGCCACACATGCACGTGCTGGTGCATGTGAAGTGTGTGCATCTGTGCTCGCTTGCCTGCTCTAGTGTGTGTGTGCACCAGACTGAGTAAGCCTCCCTTTATTTGCTGTAAGGATTAAGAGGACAGCTCCAACACAAGCACATTCTCGGGTTTAACGCTGTGCCAGACTCTGAGGCAAACTCACAACTAGGGGTGTGTGGAAAAAACTGTGCACGCAGGCACACGGCTGCAGAAGTGATGAGCACATTCAACCACTCTTGTTGAAAGCTCCAGCACAGGATCAGAAGTGAAGACAAAGACAGTTTAATACACTCAGTGGGATGCTTTGAAGGCCGAGACATACTGTTGACACTTCAAGCGGACTGTGATGTGATTAGCATTGGTGTCCTGCGGAAATTTCATATCTCTGATTTTGAAACTGGAGGCTGTTGAGCAAAGTTTCTTTCATCGTCTCTGATAGTTTCTGTGTTTCCCTGCGGCAGAGATATGTGCTGCTGTGTGACGAAGCTTAACACAGTATGGTCATGCAGGTCAAACACTATCATACCAATTCCCTGGATTTGAGTAGCTGCTAATCTCAGCTGGCTCGGGACGGCATTATCCAATTAAAAAACGCTGACCCCTGAAATGACCCACACAGCACCAAACACATACGACTGCCACTACAAGAGATAAAGGGACTAGGATTGTATTTTTGAATAACAGGTGGATATTGGGAAGATTTTCTTTACTTCTGTACTTTTTGCACCTAAATTTGTTTTTTGTTTTTTTAAAGGATTATTTTTCTTTTAGTCTCAATCATTTCTTGGCCCCCACTTTAAACACACTCTCTCTGGTCTTAGTTCACACTTAAATTTCAAAATAATTTCAAACAAATTTGGACATTTCAAAAGCAACAGCACTGAATTTAATCTTTGAAATAGTGCTGATTAGTTGATTAACTCTTTATTGGTTCCAGTTGATGAGCTCTCTTTTATATCTTTGTAAACACATTTTGTGTTTTTGGCAACTGGTCAAGCAAAATGTCACCTTGAGCTCTGTAATAGGCATTTTTATCACAATTTTCTTACACTGTACAGCTTAGCCATTAATCAAAAAATAACACGGATAAGTCAGACATGATAACTTAGTTCTACTTATAGAAATGTGTTACTCTTAAGCCATGGGTAAATCCTGTTTGTTTCAGCGAACTTGTGAACTTCCCTGCAACCCCTTGTAATCATGACAATTTGATTCGTGATGTTATCAGTGGAGCTTCATAGAGAATCGACAGATAAAAGAGAAAAAAAAACACATCCAAGCGTCACGGAGTTCTGAACTTGAAATGTAAAAGTCATATACTCCTCTGCTGATCATTTGTGAAGACACGAGATGAAAAAGTATCTACAGATGTCAGCTGGTTACATGGGTTCTGTCTTTAAAGTTGCTCACAAATTATATGCCATGAATGGCATCAAATAAAAACTTCCAATACGCACCATCTTATTATTTAACACATTTAGAAATTTGTGTTATCTGCGAAAGTTAGTTCAACTAATTTATTTGCACAATTTAGAATTCCATCTCTTCTCTTTTTTTGCCCAAAATGTAGACAGCATCAGTCATCAGCCCTCACTGATTTGATCAGAGGAAATTGTTTTCCTTTTAATAATCAAAAACCAATTTCAGAGGCTTCCAGCAGATTCACAGCTTCGCTGCTGCATGCCTTCACTGTGCACTGATGTTTGTTTACTGCATTCACTTCACAGCGCTAGAGATTCACCCTATAAAACTCTGTCAGTCAGCGAGAGAGCGAGAGAGCGAGAGGGGCACACAAATCATCTTCACATAAACACAAACTCATGTCCCTGACCTATATATATTTGAGTAATCTGGCAATGCAGCAACTCTCCCACTTAAGATTCCAAACAGATTGAGTCTTTATTTATCTCCTGAAGCAGCAACATCAGTATTTGTAAGATCCTTTTTGATAATAACTTTTCAAAAACTTATCTAAAGATTCATTCAGAAATACAGAGTAGAAGAGAGTGGTACTTCCGTCACTGCCACCACAGTGCTTCTTCTACATGGTAGTCTTGCATGGTGTTAAACAAAATCAGTCCTGTGTTGTCCATATAGGAAGTCAAAGAGGTGTGTTGGTATATAAAAATGTTCTTCAGCCTGCTGCCGCCTGACCCAGAATCAACAAATCAGGAATAATTGTGTGAATTTATACAAGATAGGTACAAAATGTTGGAATAATGGTACAAATGGTAAAATAACGGTATAAGTGCAGTGCATTCAGAAATTGTTCAGACCCCTTCAATTTTTTCACATTTTGTTATGTTGCAGATTTATGCTAAAATAAAAAACAATCCCTCAGTCTCCAATACCCCATAATGACAGAGTGAACGCAGAAACTGAAATATCACATGTACATAATGTAAGTATTCAGATCCTTTGCTATGACATGTACAATTTAGCTCAGGTTCCTCACTTTACTCTTTTTTTTTAAAAATGTATTAGTTTTTTTGGGGCATTTTTGCCTTTATTCAGATAGTTAAATGAGAGAGAGAGCAAAAACCAAGCCATGAGATCAATGGAAGTGCCTGCAGGGCTCAGAGACAGGATTGTGTCGAGGCACAGATCTGCATTATCAACTGTGAGAACTTAATATAGACGGGTGTGTGCCTTTCCAAATCAATTGAATTTCCCACAGGTGGGCTCCAATCAAGGTGTAGAAACATCTCAAGGAGGATCAAGAGAAACGGAAGGGTTCTGAGCTCAATTTAAGGTGTCATAGCAAAGGGTCTAAATACTTATGTCCTTTTTTTTAAATAATTTTGCTAAAATTTCCAAAATTCTGTTTACACTTTCAAGTCATGTTACAATCTCATTCTTACTTCCACTCCTCACACATGCAAATATCAACGCCCGCACATTGTGCACTCAGCCCACTTATTCAAATACAAGCTAGAGGGTATAAGGCAGAGGGCAAACTTCTCCAACACAGCATCCCATAACAATTCATGCATGTTCATTGTTTGACATCTGCAAATTTTTTGAGTGCTGCTGATACAAACTTTTTTACAGCATGCAAACACAGTATAATTGTAAAGGCTAAGAAAATAATAACCAGATAATAGCAGAGAGGTGGGATCCAGATCATCACTAAAATATTTTAGGTCAGCTTCAAGGAATGAAAATGCAGGAATGGCATTAGCAACGCACAAACAGAAACACAACTGAGAATAAGGTATGTACACAAAGACTGGCCTGTTCACTGTGTCAGAGTGAGCATGTTGAGTGTGAGTGCAAGTGTGTATGTGTGATGCAAGCAGGATGCAACCACAGCGGAGAAGTTTCCTTTAACTATCAAGTATCACGCTGGCTTCTGGTCCCACACCTTCTTGCTTCAAAGACGAGCCAAGGAGAACAGAGGCATGAGCGAACAGGGACGAGAGCCAAGCTGCAAAAAGACAAGGAAGAGAGAAAAAAAGATGCGCTTTTTCCACAATGGGCTCGCCTAACCTCCTTCTGTCACTTTTGCCAATGTTAGAAAAATAGACAGGACAAATACAGTTTCACGTCATCCCTGAGGTCAATGTAAGTGCAGCTCGATAATAGATTTTGAAAATAAAATAATTAACATCACAGCTAAAATACAGTATAAAGGCTGAAGACCCTTTTGGTATGAGAAACACAAACAAAATCTTCGATTCGAGTGCAGACCCAAAACTCAGACTCTCTTTCCAAAAGTCCTTCTATGTGTTTGATTTTTCACCTTTATAATAGATTGTTTGAACAAGGCTCACCAATTGCTTTCAACCTCTGGTCATAACTGGAGGATTCCTTCCAGCAATACTTCTGCCATTACTCCCTGACTTCCTATGAAGGTCGCACTGCTCAGGATGAGTTTCAGCCACCTCACAAAGCCCCCAAATAAAGACACAAATTATGGTTTCTCTATTTTTGGGGTCAGTGCTTTTATGAGCGCAGGTTTTTGGCCCGGAGAGAAAGAGAGGCAGTTGGTGGACGAGGAACAAAGGAACAGGAGAACAAATGAATAGAGGAGCTGAATAATTTAATTTGGAGAGCAGAAATGTCATCTCAATTAGACCGTGAGATGAACTCAGCACCTCACGCGCACACGTATACACACACGCTGAATGGTGTGTTGTGGGCTATAGAGGTGACCTGAGTCAGAGGAATAGATGAAAACATTAAGAGAAGAGAGAAAGAGATGAGAGCCATCTGCCTCTTGCATTAGTGCATGAGGAACTAAGAACTGGCTTCAAGAGAGCAGCGATAAAACAAGATAAAACAAACCACACACACTCATCACTCTCAATCGAGCCCTTCGTCCTTATCCAGATAGACACGGACACACACACACACACATGTACACTCACACATACACACATTGAAGGACCTATGAAAACATGTCCAGCCCTCCAGTATTAAGTCTCAACTTGACAGCTCGGAAACCACATTTACACCATCCCAGTCATTCTCCACCTCTTTCGATCTCTCCCTGGCTTGCAGAGCTCAGTGCAGTATATTTAGTCGGAGGGATGAGAGGAGCAGCAGAGGATGAATCCTCTGATTAATGCAACTCTCATCCCTTCTTTAATCCCTGATTCAAGCACCTGTCAAAACAGGCGCTTTCACATGCACTTGTGAGAACCTCCACTTGATTTCACACACAGGAGTTGCACCAAGGCCGTGGCACACTTACTCAACCAAGACACAGGGTTGTATACACAAAGACGTAGGCCTAAGATTAAAGGCTTTGTAGAACAGAGAAGGCGATAACATGGATTCACATCTTGGGGCTATAGAGTTCATTCCAGATGTCCAATCCAGCCGTCTCTCCCCTGACCTTTCCAACCTGTGTACGTCTCTACAACACACGGTGCATTCTCGCTTCATGAATAGGTACTGACACCTTCATAGCCCACGTCTCATAACGCACTCACCCCAGGAGGATGTATGTGCAGAACCTAGTGCAAGCGTGGGGTAAATCCTGGGCTCTGGGGCAGATTAGTGGCAGGTTACGTTGGCACCTTGGTGAAAAGGCACAGTAAATCTGAGGCATTCACAACCCAGCTGGCACATGTCATATCAGCCGCAGCCTAGCACAAGATTTAGTCTGTCATCCATGGGTGAATCATGGCCTGGCATCACAACAAGCAACAGTGCCTTCCCCCATGACCCCATAGATTTGGCAGAGCTCATGGGGAGGACAGCAGGATAGGCAAGCCAACAGAAAAGAGGTGAAGGGAGTACAGAAAACATGCAGTTAGGCAACATTGTTATCTTTGCTGAAATGTCATGTAAATTAAAAATCTAGTTTCATCTGATCAGGTTGATGGATCAAATGAAAACCAGTCAACATGACTGGATCATTCAATGGTGAAACCTGTTCCAAAAAGCAGGTTTACCTGTATTTATATAACTTTTTGAGAAAAACACAAGACCCTCTACAGAGCTGGAACTTTGATGATGTTAAAAGATTAAGTTCAGGGAATATCCCAGGTCCCCATTTCACAGGATTTGTGACAAAGTGTTGAACTGACAGACCGACAGATATCACCCTCCCGAGAGCAACGCTGCTAGTGTGAATAAAGAGCAGAGATTTATTTTTTACACTTATTGCTTACGATGGTTGCAGTCATAAAATAAAAGCCAACAGACAATAGTAAATAGTGTTGCAAGTATTGCAGAGACGGGAGAGGAAACTCATTTATTATTTGTACAAACCCAGAAGTGATATTCATTTTGCATGGTAGGGGTAACAAACAGAATGGTCTCATTACACGAAGGACTGAAATCAAGGTTATGAGTCTGCCAAACAGAGATATTATACTGAATCTCAAAGAAACAAATGACAAACTATAATTTCCAAAACTTTTGTTCTGGGTTTTTTTTTCCCCAGATTTGAGCTACAGAGTTTCCAGTGCGGATGTTGTACTGTGTGCGAGGCGTTTTTTAGGGAGGGGGATGAAGAAGAGAGGGGGGTTTATTTCATGACTTAAACAAACCCCCAGGCCTCTCCAGATGCATCATCTGAATAAATGAGTCTTTTTAATCAATAAGTCATCTACCCTCTGTGAAGAGTAGGCTACTGAGGCTGCACAATCATCCAAGATAAATACACAACACATCCATATACATGTTTGCATATAAACTCATTCATACTCATGAGACAGTGAGAGAGAAAAGCCTGCCAAAAACAGTCAAAAACATGTTTTAATCACATCCAAAACCTCAATGATAAAGCTCCTATTCTTCTATCTATTAACTATAAAAATTTTCTTCAGATAATTTTAATTATAATCAAACATTGTACACAGCTTAACAATAGGCTCTGTTTATTTGAGCTGGAATAAGATACATATTCAATAATCTAACTTCAAGTTTAGTTAAAGCCTTATGAAAAAGGTTCACATGAGTTGTTTAAAGGCTTTGCACACCCATGGCAAACTCGCACAAGGAATTATAATTATTTGGATGATGTTGTCCAAAATCACTCCCTCAGTAACTAACCCATAACACACACAAAGAAACAGTGCGTTCATTGAACATGCTCACGGTTTTGGTGAAAAGTGAAATGAACGTATAAGTTTGCAACCAATGAACATGAACGTAATTAACTCTTGCGACAGCCAACAACGCTCACACACCACAAGGTGGCAGTAATGCACCAACCAGCTATTTACCAACAGCCAAAAACACCAGAAGAATAACTGTTTACAGTGGCGCCCAACATGCAAACTGAAATCATAGCACATGCGAACGACTAATGAAGCCAGTGGTGGAGTAATCGATTTCATGTTTTTGACCTGCTGCATAATTTCCATTTGCGCCCACAATCTACCTTTCAGGTTGACAACAAGTGCAATAAAAGCTTTCCAACAAGTGTTATGACTCCATCCGAAACCAAAGATGGACAGACAGCGACCCCAAATGTCTGAGAGTCAGGCCAAAATATCAGCGTTCTAGCAGTCATTCATTTTATTATTTACAAATGTGCTTTTCCTACTGTGACCTGACTGCCACTTGCCACAAACACATGCAGGATTTCCAAACTAAAACACCAAAATAAACAGAACCGAGATGCAGCCAAATATGACAAGAGTTCTTCAAACTACTGAAAAGTAATCCAGCTGTACCAAATATAACATGGTTGTTTACATGACACTTATAATAGTAGAATATTGTTTTAGTGAGTGTAAATACAGCATACCATATTGTTGGAATCAGAATTGGCCTTTACTATCTAGTATTTATTATCAAAAATTTAAAAAAAAAATTACTAAGATAAAAACATTATTTACACTTTCATATGATTATCATATCTGGGGGAAAAAAGGATCCACCGGTTGAACCACTTAAAAAGTGCTTTCCATGTAGAAGTATCTTCCATGTCACATCGCCACAAATTCAAAGCCATTTTGCATTTCATTCACCTTCAGTTAGTCTTTTTTTCCCTCACTGCTATAGAGATATCACCAACAGTGCTGTTGTGACAGCTGGTGGAGGAACGACGGAACGATAGAGGACAGGAGGAGGAGAGAAATGGCATAACAGACAGTTTGAAAGAGGGGGAGGGATAAGATGAGCCATTTTATCGCCGTCTGTTCTTCAGGTTCAAAGAGCCAACAGGTACAAGAAGAATGCAGCTGTCCTGAAAAAGGGCACGGACACCATGGAAATTTCGAGGGAAGCTTATGTCAAAATGACAACTGTTCCTTTCTCCATCCTCATCTCTCCCGCTCAAAGACAGCTCTCTATAGTCATGAATATTTCATTTTCATACTTCTGAAAAAGAGAAGTGTGCAGTTTGCACTTCCGCTGCTCTGCATACTAACGAGAAGCTCTTTCCTTTTTTGGGGAAAAAAAATAATAAAAAAATCACTTGTGAAGTAAATGGATATGATGAGGAATGAGGATGAGGGATGAAGTAAGGGAGCGAAGGCAGGGAAGCCTCATCAGTGAAATCAAATCTACGCTTCGTACCACTGATTGAACAACTTTGCAGCATTAATCTCACTTTATCATAAAGGTAGCCCTGAGCGAAGGCCTTCGCTGCTCGCAGGCAAAGAGTTTTAGGTGAGAACTCACACCTGGTAATCTCCCAGAACATGAACAGTCTGCTAGGCTTCAAATGGGGTCATGCCCCGTCTGTGTCGTGCACAAGGACACTGAGCTATGTCTGTTTTTTGCTACTTTCTCCTGACTGACATACTTACTGACATTCAGAAGCACAGAACACTAGTTTTATTCTTGACTGTGTCATGCAGATAAAATTTTGTGGATGAATGCACATCAAACGACAGTTCCTACATGCATAGATAAGAGAAGACTAGACTTGCACCATTATTGGTTAATCTGGCAAATGTTTTCTCAAATTAATTAATTGTTTTGCTTATAAAATATATGAAAATATTGAAAAATGCCATGAATAATTCCCCATAGAAAGAGTGATGTTTTTATAGATGTTCGATATTCGGTTTACTATGGCCTATGACATAGAAAAGCAGCAGATTCTCATATCTGAGAAGCGGGATGTTTGGCATTTTGGATTAAAAGAACAGCTACAACAATTGAACCATTATCAAAACAATTTATTTTCTGTCAATCGATTAATTCACTAATCATTGTATCTGTAGACGCAATCAACCAGGGCTGAAATTAATCATTATTGATTAATATGTCAAATTTTTTTCAATTACAGTAACCACTAATCATTTAGTCTATAAACTGCCATACAGTAGCGAAAAAATGCCCATTACAATTTCCCACAGCTCAAAGGGACGTCTTCAAACTGCTTATTTTGTCCAACCAAACAGCGCAAAGAGAAAAAAAAAAGACAAGCAGCAAATCCTCATATTTGAGAAGCTGAAAGCAGAGAATGTTTGGCATTTTACAACAATAGTAACAACTAATTTTCTGTTGATCAATTTATCAAAAAATCATTTCATCACAACAACCGGCACAAGACGACATCAGCTTGAACTTCTGTGTGAGGAGACAGAAAGCTTCTGAATTCCTGTTAAATTGTAAATCTGTTTTTCTTTTTGTGGTGGAAATCCTGTGAGCTGATGAGGGGAGTTTTCAGGAAAACCTCAGACATCTTAAGTAGAAGCATTTATTGATGCTTGATGCATTGGAGAGGGAGAGAGAGATGAGCAATACAAATATACCAGTGTAACACCACTCAGTTTTCTCAAATAGACTCACGTAGTAGCCTACTTACTACAGGACAAAATCAGGTTACTCTTCATCTAATTACATCACCTACATACATGTGTGAAGGTTCTATTGGTTGCCGAAACCTTTACTCACATTTTACCTATCTGACGTTGTATATCTCAATGCCCATGTCTTACTAAGAAAGAACTTATGTAACTATATGACCATCAAACTGTCAATCTTATCTTCAAAGAGCCTCCACTATAACCTTGGTTGCTATGGCCACTGCTGATGGAAACGAGCCAGCTGAATTCTATCAGACAGATATCCTAGAGACAGACAGTGAACTTTTCTTTTTAGGGTTTACTTATAAGACTAATAAGTCTAATACTAACTAAAGCCCTAAAAAAGGAAAAACTCCTCCACACTTTTTGCCAGTTTGCTTGAAACAGACATTAAGATTGATCTCTGAGCTGACTAAAGGAGCCCGAAAGACATATCTCAGCGCAGCTGCATTCTCATAAAGACATGATGTAAACATTTGTTTTTACTGCTAAAATGATTTGTTATGGTTTTGAATCACTATATCACTGATGCAGCAAAAACTTCTGCAGCTTTATGGAAGTTTTTGACAACACATAGTTAATTTTGCATTGGGGAGTGTGTGTGTGTGTGTGTGTGTGTGTGTGTGTGTGTGTGTGTATGTGTGTGTGTGTGTGTGTGTGTGTGTGTGCGTGTGCACACATGTCTTTCTATGGTTGTGTACAGGTTTTGGTTTGAAACCATTGTTGTGAGGACATTTTGGGCAGTCCACACAATTTCAATGGGCTGTTTGATGGTTAAGACTTGGGTTTAGGGTTAAGATTAGAATTAGGTTTAGGGTAGGTGTATGGGTACAGCATTTACTTGTGATGGTTAAGGTTAGGGTAAGGGGCTAGAGAATTATGTCAATGAGTGTCCTCACAATTATAGAAAGAGCAACATGTGTGACTGCGTATAGAGAAGGAAACAGAAAGAAAGTTACACTGTCTTCTCACACCACTTTATATGCAATGTGAAGAAGGTTACTTTGAATGAGGCAACACAAATCAAGTTCCTTGCTTGAATTAAATGCTTTCAAGAACATTATGGAAAACTTTGTCAAGAGTAAGGACATTTCAAGTAGAAAAAAAAATAGAATTACCACCCTGCGGTTGTATGCCTCTGCCAAGTTGCACGAAATATGGACACAATCTCCTCTTCTGTTCCTGAGTCACAGCCATGAATAATGGCCATAAAAGAGTTTTTGCAGAACATTATGATGTCACAGTGAAGTTGATCTTTGACCTTTTGGATATAAAATGTCATCACTTTCTCATTTTATCTTATTAGACATTTGTCATAATTAAACTATGAATTCTTGAGGTATAGCAAAAAACGTGTTTTGTGAGGTCTTGGTGACCCTTAAAGAGGACCTATTATGCTTTTGTAAGTTTTACCTTTCCTATAGAGCGCCAAAGGGAGTACCTGAAGGGCAAAAAAAAACTTTTCTCAATCGCATGAAACGCCTTGTTGCGGGTCCAGGCCTTACTTCCTAGCCCTATTGACATCAGCATGTCCCACAGTGCCCCCCACCTGCAAGCTGGACACTCTTTGCAAGCTTGGCACACAGTACTAACTACTTAAAATGAAGGCAAGGAGAATTTTTTTTTAGTTTTTGTAGTCATGCCGAAAAGACACTGTGTTCTCAACTGCATGGAGAAATCTACTCTGTATGCTCTGCCAACGACAGAACAACAAAGAACTCAGTGGCTGGTATTCATTTTTACTACAGTTCCCTCCACTGTTCCAAACATTTTACTGATGCCCAGCTCAATGACTACTTGAAAAACCATGAACAGTTATTTCTGAACAACAATGCAGTCCCACTTCACGTCACTCATCAGGAAACTGAGATTCATAACCTGTAAGTCTGCATTATTATTTAATGGTTTGTGGTGTTTAACTGGGCCGCCTCATAGCGTTAGTGTGAAGCGGGATAGAAAAATGCACAAAGAAATATCCTTAAACTTTTGTCAATATTGACATGCTATACCTTGTTAGCTTGGATAAATTATCCACAGTTTAACCATTCAGCTGATTGTGGAGTCTAATTGTCTGTCCATTGCTCAATTATTTCTATTCCTTTAGTCCATTAGCATAAAAAAAAAATCTAAAAAGGTTTTTCATAAATCTATTAAGTTATGAGTATTGTCATGTGAAGTCCATTGCAGATTGTCGAACAACAATATTCATAGCACTATCTCCACATTTCTGCCATTTCCCTCCTTCTGACTCCCTGGCAGTGGGTATGTACTGTATATATGTCTATGGCCACAACCATTTGTTCAGAGCTTTGCAAGAAATCAAGACATGGGCAGAACATGTAGTTACTGACCAATCAGAGCCCAGTGTGCTAAGACTGCTCAACCTCAGAGGAGGAAAGGGGGCCATAAAGAGCCCTGAGCTCTAATTAAGCGTTTCAGACAAAGATTGAATAGAGTACAATATAAGAAAAATGTCCATAATATGTCCTTTTTAACCTTTGACCACCAAAGTCTATAAGTTCATCCTTGAGTCCAATTGAACACTTCTACCAAACGTGAAGTAATTCCTTCAAGGTGTTTCTGAGATATTGCACTTGCAAGAATGGGATGGACCAACGGACAGACAACCTGAAAACATAATGCCTTTGACCACAGCTGTCAGTGAAGAGGCATAAAAATGAGAATGTAAAGTTGGATTAAATTTGAAAAGTCCAGCCCCAAAATACACTAAACTCCTGAATTTCAATTGCATGAGAGACTCATTGGTTTCAAAGTCTGGTGTTAGACGAGCAGCTTTAATTTCAGCTTTATTCTACACTCTTAACTTTAAAATATATATTGTGTTCTTACTTTGATCTCCACCATACTACCTCATATATATCACTTTAGAGAAAAACAAATGCAAAGCAAGAACAATATAAAATTCAGCCTGAAAAGAGGCAACAGAGTGGAAACACACATGCACAGAAAAACTGTAAAATTGTATATTGCAGGTCTCAGGTCTTAACCTGCGGCTGCGATAAATAAATGTGGTGTAAACTTTATCGGGCCTGACGGGCCTGTGCTTCCCTCACCCCTCCTCGTTATGCTTTCATAAACTAAATAGACCCGATGTATAAATCTTTGAATGTAGTATACTGTTGTCATTTCACATCTGCCTTTGTCCCCACATTCTGTACTGCAATTCATTCTCACATTGCTCACCATCTTTCTATTATTCCATTAAGCCTTGCATGCCCTCTTAGTTTTTCTTATCTCCAGGATCGCCCTCTTCTTTATGAACATTTTTCTTGCAAACCACCCAGTTTATTTCTGAGATGTGATTCACAAAACATCCAAGGCCATCCCTGTTCCTGCAGTATGTGTGTGTGCAGGGCTGTAAACTAACTTTTTGGCTCACCTGCCAAGGGGACCAGTAGATGAAAAAATCTACCGGCCAAGTAAATTTTTTACCGGCCAAGTAATAAATTGCCTCTTTTTGTTACATATACATCTGTTTCAGTACTTTCCATTGAGATAACAGTATTATATAGCGATATATATATTAGGAAAGAGACCAAAATATTATTCAAAATACATTTTTAATATTTTGAATATTCAAAACATTGTGAACATTGACAGTGCCAGTACCAGTTAACCTCCTGTTCTGATAACAAATGATAATAACAAAATTCAAGGAAAATAAAAAAAAAAATAGAAAAGAACAAAGTGGATCAGTGCATGATCTTTGGTCTCTTCTGATAAAGACGTCAGAGCAGTCACGGCAGGTTGAGTGAAGAGATGCTCGGACTGAGCCCGAGACACTGATTTGCAAACAGCGTGACATTTTTCTTCCTTCGTGCTCTCGGATGGTCTCGAGTTTCATCGTTTTATTGCCAACCACAAATTAATTGGTGCGCTGCTTTCTCCTCTATACTCTGTCTTTTTGGGTCACTCACACCGGGTATGTGCCTCCACATTGCTGCGCCGGAACAACACTGCGCGGGCTGGTGGTGACGCGTGGAGGCTGATTTCTACTACTGCGTCAAGTCGACGCCGTCACGACGCAGAGCCTCTGCGTCGACGTGAACCCCCGACACAGAGCCTCTGCGTCCGTCAACGTGCACCTCCAAAAATGTCTAGGCATTTTATCGCAGCAATGTTTTGCTATATTGTGACAAACACTTACCTGCCCCATGGCATGTAGCCCTCCAAAATTAAGTCGCCAGGGGAATATTTTAGTCGCATTTGGCGAGTGGCGACCGTTAGTTTACAGCCCTGTGTGTGTGTGTGTGTGTGTGTGTGTGTGTGTGTGTGTGTGTGTGTGTGTGTGTATGTGTGTGTGTGTGTGTGTGTGTGTGTGTGTATGTGTATGTATGTATGTGTATGTGTGTGTGTGTGTGTGTGTGTGTGTGTGTGTGTGTGTGTGTGTGTGTGTGTCCAAGGAGAAGACCAGCATGGTGCTGCTGAGGCCTAAATCTGTCGCTAACTCTTAATTAAACCCTGGGCTCCAGCGGCCCTAACTTATTAAAGAGGCAGAGTATGTAACACCCACAAATACACATCTAGACACACACACACACACACACACACACACACACACACACATCTAGACAGACAGACAGCCTCATGTACTCACACACTTCCGCTAAGCTCACAACATCCCACCTTTAAGCTACCAATGATTTAATGCATCTCAATATTTCACTTTCTGCAGCTGCTTAGTGACCCACTTGCAGAAAAATAAATTATTTCCTGGACTCTTGCTTGCTCGCTTGAAAGTACTGAAGGAGATTCGGTAGAATGGGTACTGAGTGGAGTTTACAGTTTTAAAAATAGTTTTAATGGAATTTGTGCTTTATTACTTGAAAGAAGACGCAGCACAGATTCAGAATATACAACACACAGTAGACAACCTTAAGTTGTAGAAAACTGCAAAATATGTTCGGGTGGAAATACTGGTAAATGCTGCCTAGATTATGTTTTACTTCAAAATATCATGTTCATATCCACCAAACATTTACTGCCACCAATTTGAATTGTTTATGGTTAAGTTCAGGAAACCAAAACCACCTGGTTTAGGAGAGATAAAGATTGTCATGGTTAAATAATAAAAATGTGAGGTAAAGTGTCAAACCAGGCTACTATCTCCACACCTTACTTCACATTTCTATATGAATGAATGTCTCTCCATGTCCTGCTTTGAATGTGAATTATGCGATTAAGGTAATTCACTACTGCAGAATATAACCACGTACATGACCAAGGCTCATGGGAGACAATGAGACAGTGCCCTCCTTAATCAGCCTACAGGAAACCCACATAATTGGTCGACTGTCATACACTGCACATTAAATACATTTTCCCTCTGGTATAACAGTGACACAGCATGTCACAACACCAACATCCTTACATAAATCAGCAATTCCCATCAGCGAATCATCAATATATCATTCAAATATCACGGATTACAACAATTGAAACACTGATTCCCTCATGATTTATCCTCAGTGTGCCTCATGACTATCACCATCAGCTGCAGTCATTAATGAAGGAAAGCTGATATGTTTTCTCCAGAATGTGATCGTGGCAGAACAGGACTCATCCAGTGACAGCTCTGGGAGTTTTTAACTGAAATGGTTATAGGGCAGCTAGAGGGAGAATTTTATGTACTAAATAAATTAACTACATTAAAAAGCAGCACTGTTAGACAAATACAGTAGCCTACCCTCTGAAACATACAGATCATTGAAGACAAACTTGTGAAAACTCTAGTTTTACACACAACTACAGGTTAGTGAGTAACATACTGTTCACACACGCAAAGAACATATCTTGTAGCTTCTCTACTGTCTACATCAACTGTGCTGTGTCCAGAGCTGAATATTTGATGTGATGAAGTTGCAGAGTGGGAACAGATTGGTCCCTGGACCAACACTGCCATCCAAATGAAATTCATGCTGTTTGCCAACATAAAAACACATATTGAATGCATGGTGCAAAACTACATACAGATTATTGTATATAGGCAAAAGCTTCACTCTTAGCACCTGTGTTTGATACAGGATTTAATTAGTGAAATCAATTCAGCTGCGGGGGAACATCAAAGGAAACTTACGCTATATGCACACCTGTGAATCGATCACCACACATCTGTTGGTGGATTTCATAACACAATGCTTCATTTTCCATCCAATCCATCTGACTGACACTATGGTCCTATAACTCTTGTCAAACCAGAATTACACAAACACCTGCGAACTGCTAGACAACCAATGAGCAGAGCGTTAATCACAGATATCATGGACTTTTGCGATCCTCATAAAACCAGCCATACACATTAAAACATAGTGTCAGGAGGAGCTGGCTTACCTGAAACAAGGTGCAGGTTCAGTCTGGTGACTCTTTCATTGTAGGCAGCCGTCACTAGCAGAGCTAACCTTAGAGAGTCGCTGTTAAAGTAATTTCCACCAACAAAACGTGCGCGCCCACTATCCTCCTCAGTGTTATTGACGCATTTGGTTGTTTCTTCTTGCAGTACTTTTTTTTTTGTTGCGAAAAATGAGCTAATCCTGTGGCTAGTATGTTTCAACAAACTTTGAGTTGGTTAGCACGCCAGCTGAATCATGCGGAACAAGCGTGTTGTTCATTAGTGTGTGTTTGTATGAGGCAGCGCCGCCCTGTGGTGGTGGGAGTAAAAGTAGACGCTTTATTTACAAACAAAATTAATGATGAAATGTAAAGAAGTAACTACAATCTCTAAAGTAAACAGACAAAATTAGTCTGTCTTCAAACGTAATTCACTGTTACTTTTTATTCCAAAAATTAAAAAAAAAAAAAAAACTGTAATTGGAGTATATACAAATGTTTGGTCCCTTCTAAATATTGACATAGTAGGGCCCAACAAAGGCCTATAAGGAGGGAATTTAAAACATTTAAAGAAATAAACACAGCACTCACTTTTTCCTTTTTATAACTTGCCAATATTTATTCGGTGATGTGCAGCAGCTGGTGAGTTATTATGATGTAAATGGTACATGAAAATGTATGGAGACACTTGGTCCCATTTTATTTATAACATAGCACCTTTGGAAACCATTTTCACACCAGACATCTTGACTATCATCTATAACTACCATAACTATCATAGCAAGCACAGATGTAATCAGTGACATAAATGACGGCTGTATTCCTCTTTGAGTGTGCCTGTTCCAGGACCCTGCTATTGAGCATAACAGCTAACAGACCCAGTTCATCACGCCATTACTTGAAATATAAATATGACATAATGGTCCGGGGCCTTTCTGTGAAGTATTTATCCAAGGAGTAGCGAAAAACTGTTGATAAAATCCAAAATGGCACCAGCATCGTTTAGTTTGACCCTCATTGCACTGCCCCCTAGAAACCCCCCTATGATTTCCCCTAGGGGATAAATAAGGTATCTGTCTGTCTGTCTGTCTGTCTGTCTCTCTGTCTGTCTGTCTGTCTGTCTGTCTGTCTATCTAGAGGTCAAAGGACACAATTTCTACATAAAGTATGGCACTAGAGCACTTGACACACAGACATTAAACTTGGTGAGAATTATCACAGGAGTGTTGCCAAACGGTGTCGACATTTCAAAACATTTTAATATACAGTTCAAGGGGCTGCCTTGGACTCCCATGGCAGAAGAAGATGATGAATAAGAAAAGGTAGAATCACAATGGGTGTCTACGCAGCTTTGCTGCTTGGCCTCCAAAAATAGACCTCATACATAACAAATTTCAAAGTAAACAGTGTTTCAGCAGATAGAATTTAAATATACAAAATGTGCATCACATGTTATAAGAATAACAGAAACGAAACTCAGATCTCCATTCCAGGAGTAACACAAACACATTTTAGTATTCCTTTAACTTCTGATAGATTTGCAGGCTCCCTGAAGAATTACACTTTATCAATTTAAAATCAGAGACCCCAGTGAGAGCTGAGCAGCAGGAGGGAGAGCAGAGGAGAGTCAAAGGCAGGCGAAGAGACAGAGAGACAAGAGATGGGTCCACGGGGGAAATTGACAGACACCCAAAGATGAATCATCTTTGCACTCAGAATGAATTGGCCATTTAGCTCCATGTGTGTTGAGTGTGGAGGTTGTTTGTGTCTTTATGTGTGCAAGTGAGTGTGTGCGTATGTGTGTGTCATGCCAGTGCCAGAGGAGACAGCAGCATTTGCCCTGTGACGAGGCCATGGAGATTGGTGTGAAGTAAGAAGCCAGTTCAGATCTGCGTAGCAGCACTGTGCATGTCACATTGGATCTGATGGCGGTGAGTAAAAGGGGAAACAGCGGGGCTGTCACTTTTAACAGCCCCTCTGTTCTGCTGATGATGAGGGAAGGGCGAGTCCAGCAGCGCGCTCTGTCCACTAGGACAAGCCAGAGGTATCGACCTCTGGTTCTGCACACCACAGGGTCATATCCACGTCCATGAATGAGGCAAAAGTCATATAAAATAAGACTGTTGTAAGCAGGGATGGAAAGTAAAGTGCAATTACTCAAGTAATGTACTGCAGTACGTTTTAAGGTGTTTGTACTGTACTTGAGTTTTCCCATTTGATTTTATACTGTATAAAGTATAATTAGCACCTTATCGACCAAATAAAACAGCATAATGCTGCTCATATGCATCTGTAATAATCCACTAAAGTAATGCACAATAAGATACATAAGCCAGCAGACAAATAAATGCACATCTGCAGTATTTATTTTAGGCTTAGCAGTCATAAGTGCAAGGGTGGGAAATTATGATGCAATTATGTGAAAGCTCACAACTGTCAATCAAATCTCAGACAGTGAGAAAAGGACACTGAGCTGGAGTAAGAAAAAAAGACAGAAAGATTTAGAGAAACTGATCAAAGAGGCATAATGGAAGAGAGTGGAGGGTGGAGGGGGCAGAGGAGAGGGGAGAGCTGCAGTTGTTGTGCTGACTATTCAGATATGTACAGTGGAAAGTAATAGAATGTGAGGGTCTGAAATGAGGCAATGGGCCCTGTTGTAATGCAATCGCATGCTGGTGAAAGGAAACCACCGGCTCTGCTCTGCTGGTGTCAGTGATCAGGGCTTGAGAAGCCGACCTCTCTCTGATGGTATTAAGACAAACTGATATCACACACAAACACTGGAAGCCAGATATAGGCTGCAAATGCTTCTTTTTGTCTTTTCTTTCTTTAGGTTACCGCTTTTATTTGTCTGATATCATCCTGAGACTTTTGAGTTTTTAAGTGTGATTGACAACTAGGCTGTTATCCAGCCCTCAACCGTGTTGTCCTTGCTTTGTCCTCCTCTTCCTCTTTGTGATTAAAGCATAAGTAAAGTTGTGAATGAGTGAAGCCAGCTCAGACAGGGAGAGCTAATGACAAGAAAAGTTCAGTGTTCATGTTTGCTTGAGGACCCATGGTGATGCATGCCCCTCGTCCATCATTTGATGACATCAGAGCCACTACCCATATGGGGGGGGCCCTGGAGATTTAATTAATCTTCATTCCCCTCCTGCTGCTTTGTGCCGTGTCGCCGTCTCTCTCTGCAGCATCTTATCTCTCCATCTCTGAAATGAAACCTCATGTGGAAAAACTTCCCGCTGACTGAGGTTGACACAGTGTGCGTGTCTGTGTAAAAAAGAACCAGCCTGCGTGCATGCATGAGCAAGCTGGTGGTTCACATCACTGACGTTGAGAACATGAGCCATGAGTGTGAAGGAGTCATTTAAAGCTACTTCTCTAGTACAATTACAATCCTGGATCCAATCCAAGAACACACAAACTGTGTGAGCTCAGAACAGGAGAGAAACTACCCGGTAGGAAGTTATTAGTCCTTGCTAACATAAATAGCACCTGTCATCTGAGCACAAGAGTTTAGTCACAACATCAGTATGCATGTAGCTCTCAGGGGCTCAATGCTTCCCACCGCATTGACTATGAGTACAAGCACACAGCAAAAGAGCAAGAAGACAGGCAGAAAACTTTTCCATCTGACGCCAAAACTTACCTCAATTCCTGCCATGCTTCCTTAACTCTCACTTGCTCATTTCTTACCAACCACCTGAGATAGTAAAATATCCATCACACACAATTTACACTTAACCGGTGGCTTCTCCCCTGCATCCATCTCTCCACCCTCTTGGCCTGTTGTTGCCGTCTCCAGCTTGGAACCAGACTAAATAATTGAACAGTGAACAGAAGACTCATGAAAAGTTGTGTGCCAGAGTGCTCCGGGGGCCCGATGCTCAACACAAATCTCCAGAAACTGTTAGAGAAAGCAACAAACTCATCCATATTTACTGTCTCATCACATCGTTGCAGGCTCAGGGAGGGAGGGGATTGTGGGCTTCATTGCCTATGAATATACAGGTGAACCAAATAAAAAAAAAAAAAAAAACAAGGTTCAAGGACAAGAAGTTCCAAGTCCAGATAAAACTGCCACTAACGGTGGGCCATTGCTATCAAGACTTTGGAAATGGACAGTATATTAAGAGAATGTGTATGTGATTATCCAATGCAGTGCCTTGCCAGATTAAATCACATTGTGTTGGTTTCAGCAAAAGTTTAGATTTAACTTTTTTGCCACATGATGCAGCATCACTTTGGACCACCACTGATGCTGGTGTGAACATGGCCTAAGGACCACACCTGCATCTGAACTGACAAGTGTAACCTCTGCAGGTAAGAACATGGTGTTTAATGTGCTGCATCTGAGGAGCTAATTAGCTATACAGCTATATGCCTGCATGTAAAATGTAAATGGAGTGATTTGATTAGCTGCATGGAAACGAGTTCTCCACCTATATAGACAGAGAACTAAGGTTAATTAAAGATGGAAAGATGGAAATGGCCATCATGAAATCAAAATATTAAAAAGAAAATCCCTTTGGTTTTCAGGTGTTTTTTTTATGAAATGAGAAGACCTGATGTGATTTACAGAGCAGATGTGTAGAAAAAGAGGTGCCATTTAATTTCAGATGGACTTAAATAATGTCTTAATTGTAGAAAATGGACTCAAACACCAAAGTCTGCTGCAGCAGCAGACGGAGGACTTTGATGCACCCACATCTACCAGCAGCTGGTAGACATGAGAGAAACATAGTCCAAGGAATCTATCACTGCATCAACAACCACAGAAAAAAAGTGCATGGAAATAGTTTGCAAGGAAAATCAGTGTAATCTGTGTGTTTGCACCACTGATAAATATGAAAAAGAAAAGGGGTGATTATGAGAGATTGATTGAAAGTGAGTGTGAAAATAAGTTGGAGAAAGAGTGTAAACAGAAAAGGAGGGGACAGCTTTTAGAGTGAGAGAGGGCAAACATCTTGCCACTCATTTGCTAATATATTTGTCGACTCTTTTCTCCTCCTCCAGCCCCTCTCTTTTCTCCCCTCCGTTTATACCAGACTCTCCTATAGAGCCCCACGATCAAAGTTCGCCCCCCCTGCGTCTAATCCTCAGCCACACAGGCACAGGATGAGCCACACACATACACAGCGTGAAAACCAGATCAACTCACTGAGCTGCAGCTGGTTTCCTCTGAAGATTCACAGAGTTTAATGAAGCTCAGTCAGAACACTAAATCACTCTCTCTCTCTCTCTTTCTCACACACACACACACACACACACACACACACACACACACAAAAAAAATGTGTGGTACAGTTGTATCTTTCAGTATAATTAGAGCAGATCTGGTGTGCAGTGCCAGGGTAATGAGAAGGTGTCATGACAGAGATTTAAGAGAAGGAATGAGAGTGGTGACATAGTTATATGATATCCTGCCTTTGAATCTGCAAGTGTGAAGCCACACTTAGACATACAGTTACTACTACTTATAAAACCAGTCGCCTGTAAAGGTTTAAGGTGTTTAAAAAAAAAAAACTAAAAGTAAATATTCCTGTTTGTGACACTGTAAAACAACCTTAAAAAGGTCACAGTGTGTTGTTGTGTTTCAATGCAGTAAGAGTGTAGTGTATGTGTTCGTATAGTATGTGTTTATAAAAGCAATATGATTTAACTTAGACAAAAAAAAAAAAAAAAACATCAAAAGGACTGAGACAGGAAGTAAAACCACTGAGAGAGATAAGGAAACCAACTACAAAATAAAACAGGAAGTGACAAAATCCAAACATAAACTCCAACTAAAAGTGTGTCATGGCAAACTATTCCAGACGACCCTACACAGAACAGAAACAGTCGGGCTGGAGGAGGGGGTCCAGAGGAAGGATCCAGGGGCCAGTGGACAGGAAGGAAAGGGAAGGAGACCGGGACCACAGGGGCAGGCTGGGCAGTTCAGTGGGATGACCCGGAGATCGAGCAAACGGACAGAACCATTTTGGATGGCTAACTTCCGGAAGTTGAGTCGGAGGACGGCGGCGAAGACTGGAGGTCGAACCGGGGGGCGGCAGCGAAGACGGGGTCTCTCCGGAGGTCAAGTCGGGGGACAGCAGCGAAGACCTGTTCTCTCTGGAGGTCGAGCCGGGGGACGGCGGCGAAGACGGGGTCTGTACGGAGGGGTCTCTCAGGAGGTTGAGCCGGGGGACGGCAGCGAAGACCTGTTCTCTCCGGAGATCGAGCCGGGGGACGGCAGCGAAGACCGGTTCTCTCCTGAGGTCGAGCCGGGGGGCGGCGGCCAAGACGGAGTCTCTCTGGAGGTCGAGCCGGGGGATGGCGTCGCCCATATGGAGGGCGAGAAGGAGGCCGGCGACGAAGACGGGGTCTCTCAGGAGGTTAAGCCGGGGGATGGCGGCGATGACGGGGTCTTTCCGGAGTTCGAGTGTGAGGACGGCGGCCTAGACGGGGTCTTTCAGGAGGTTGAGTCACGGGACGGCAGCGACAACCGGTTCTCTCCGGAGGTCGAAGACGGGGTCTCTCCAGAGGTCGAGCGGGAGGATGGCAGCGAAGACCTGTTCTCTCCTGAGGTCAGGCCGGGGGGCGGCGGCCAAGACGGAGTCTCTCTGGAGGTCGAGCCGGGGGATGGCGTTGCCCATATGGAGGGCGAGAAGGAGGCCGTCGGTGAAGACGGGGTCTCTCAGGAGGTTGAGTCATGGGACGGCGGCTACACCCGTTCTCTCTGGAGTTCGAGCGGGAGGACTGCGGTGTATCATTAGCTGTATAGCTGTGGTGTATAGCCATACCATAATCTCTCCCACCATTGCCAACTCATCACACCGCTCATTTCATTATTATTTTCATCTTAATGATTATTACACCTTGCATTTACAGGGTCTCTCCGGAGGTCGAGCCGGGGGGGGGGGGGGGGGGGGGCGGCCAAGACCGGTTCTCTCCGGAGGTCGAGCGGGAGGACGGCGGTGGAGTATCATTAACTGTATAGCCATACCATATTCTCTCCCACCATTGCCAACTCATCACACCGCTCATTTCATTATTGTTTTCATGTTTATGATTATTACACCTTGCATTTACAGGATCTCTCCGGAGGTCGAGCCGGGGGATGGCGTCGCTGATATGGAGGGCGAGAAGGAGGCCGTCGGCGAAGACGGGGTCTCTCTGGAGGTCGAGCCAGGTAACGACGGCGAAGACGGGGTCTCTCCGGAGGTCGAGCCGGGGGTCGGCGGCGGCGGCGAAGACGGGGTCTCTCAGGTGGTTGAGCTGGGGGACGGCGGCGTAGACTGGGTCTCTCCGGAGGGGTCTCTCAGGAGGTTGAGCTGGGGGGCGGTGGCCAAGACGGGGTCTCTCAGGAGGTCGAGCCGGGGGACGGTGGCCAAGACCGGTTCTCTCCGCAGGCAGTGGAGTATCATTAGCTGTATAGCCATGGCGTATACCATATTCTCTCCCACCATTGCCAACTCATCACACCGCTCATTTCATTATTGTTTTCATCTTTATGATTATTGCACCTTGCATTTACAGTGTCTCTCCGGAGGTCGAGCCGGGGGATGGCGTCACGGGGAGCAGGAGTCAGCTGGGCCAGTCAGGGGACTGAAGGTGATAGAATTTATCGGCCGGACCACTGACCGGGAACCAGAAATCAGGAGTCTGCTGGGCCGCCAACACGACAGGAGGAGCAGGTGTCGCCAGACAGCCATCAGCACAGGAGCAGCAGGTGTCCGCCAGACCACTGACTGGGAGCCGACAGAACAGAGGAGCAGGATTCGGCCGGGACAGAATCCTGCCGGGACAGAGAATCAGGAACCGGAGTCGACCTGGACCCCCGCCGCTGAGAGCTGGTGCGTCAGCCAGGATGGTCAACCCTGGAATGGAGTCAGGAGCCGATGAAATGTCAATTGGGACCCACGATGCTGGAACAGCTGATGCGTCAGCCAGGGTGGTTGGCGAGGGCTCCTGGTCACAGAAGAGCAGAGGTTCTGGATAGTGGAGTAGTTGGGGCTTGGGCTGGAAGCTGGGGACCTGGGACTGTGGTTCGGCCTGGAAACTGGTGACCTGGGACTGGGGCTTGCAGGGCCTCTCTCCGGAGGTCGAGCCGGAGGATGACAGCGAAGACTGGGTCTCTCCGGAGGTCGAGCCAGAGGACGAGCCGGGGGACGGTAGCGAAGACGGAGGTCGAGCCGGAGGATGACAGCGAAGACGGGGTCTCTCCGGAGGTCGAGCAGGCTATTTCCCTGCGGTGACAGGAGCCATGATGTCCTCGCCTTCTGTGGCCACCACGAAAAATAGCCTGACTAGTTCCCTTGAAAGGGGGAGTTCCCTTGAACTGCTCCTCAAGGTCCCCCAGGTCCGAGTCAGACAGCGGGTCAGCCAGCGTGCAAAGGGACCTGACGCTCAACGGGGTCGCTGGCTGGAAGGATAGAGGCCGAGGCTCGTGATGGAAGCTGGAGTTCTGGGGCTGAGGCTGCTTGGAGAACCTGCGTCTCCTTCCAGGGGCTCCCAGTCCTAGATATCTTCCAGGGAAGGCTAGCCGGGTTCCCCAAAAAGGAGACGGGGATCAGATCACAAAGGGGACCAGCCAGCGTGCAAAGGGGCCCGACGACAGAGGGGGGTGCTGGCTGGGAGGATTGAGGCAACCTTAAAAGCGTATGCTGCTGGGTCCATATTAAGGTGGGTTCTTTCTGTCACGATGCGGGTAAGGCTGGACCCAAATGCAGCCAACACATGGGGATGAAGTGCAAAAATGTGTATTAACGGAAGACAGAACAGGAAACCGAAGCACGAGGGCACACAAGGAACAACAACCGGAGACACAAGGGATAACAACATGAACAGACCGAGGACAAACCAAACACGAACAGACGAACCGACACAGACAAAGGGGAGCATATACTATAGACTATATAGACACAAAGGAGGTTAGGGTGATTAAACACAGTTGAAACACCTTAAGGCAGGGGCAGACAATCACCAAACAGAGAAACAGGACCAAGACAAAAAACATTGAGAGACACAAGGAAACCAACTACTAAATAAAACAGGAAGTGACTAAATCCAAACATAAACTCAAACAAAAAGTGTCAGTTGCAGAGTAGCTAAACTATTTTTTTTCTTTTTTAAAGTAGAAATTGTGATTTAGTTGAATAACTAAAATTTGTGTTGAGTAAAATACACACATGAAAGCAATAGCACAAATTGGTGTGAGGCTGATGATCTTTCTTTAGTTTGTTAAGCAGCACCATTGAAATAGTGAAGAATTACAGATAAACAGTTCGAATGTCCAGCTTCTGCTACTCTGAGTGGTATATGCACAAATGGAAACGTGAAAAAACATATTGGAAAAAAGAAGAATAAGTCTGTACATCATCAATTCCAATATTAATTTGTCTTTTTTTTTCTTTAAATGTCAAAATATCCAATTTTACATAATCAACACTGTTAAAAGATCTGTTCCAGTTTAAGATCAGCTAAAATGAACACCATGGCTTGTGATGATTTAAATTGATTTAAGGGTGTACTTGAGCTCATCCAATAGAGCTCTGAGGTTGCACCAGACAAAAACCACAGCATTAAACTAAAAATAATAAAAAATTATCCAGAGTTATTCAGATTATTGACAGATATTTCTAATATTTTTAAAATGAAGCCCACCCGTCAGTGGGTGAGGATGTTCAGCAGAGCGAGTTGCTCAGCCCAAGGACACCTCAACCTGACTGACTGCTGACTGGCACTGAACGTGGGACAAATGAGTTATGCAAACACAAAGCCACTGAATCATGCCTGTATTCTGTTTATAATCACATTATATTATTGTTAAGTCTGTTTCAGGCAAAGAGCACAAATTCCACTCACTTCGTTCCATTTTCTTTCTCTTTTTTAAAATAATGTTTGAAAATCAACAATTACAAAGTCCTAAGTTGCTATTAACCAATCAATGCAACATGTAATTTCAGTAATTGTGTGCCGCTCATCAGCCGCCCACTTGTTACTGTGTGAAAGAGGCCATCAGTCGCACACTATTATGTTTCACGGGGCAATTCAAAAACATTCAGCAACCATCACAAAGGCTTCTCTTTGTGGGATTGACAGGCGGAGTTAAACGTGATTGGATTTTTGAAGGTCTCTGGAATAGGGGAATCTGATTACTTTTCAGAAGCAAAGGACATTGTCGTGCTGTTTGGAGGGAGGCGGGAACCCAGTTATTGCTTGAGTTGGTCTGAACACAATAAAGAGCCATTTTCACAATAAACTCAAATAAATGCTGCAAACCTCTTCAAGGCTAAAGTGAATAGAGATGAGAGAGGCTGATAACTGCTCATGGTGAAAATCTGCCAACCTTGAAAGCATTGTGAGATGATGGCCTCCCCCCACCCCTCCAGTCCTCATCTCACACTGTACATCTCCTGCTAATGTCCTGATATCCGAGTCCAATATTGATGCAGCTCACTAAGAGCTACAGAATGATGATGTTATATTCATAATTAATGCAAGGATCCATTAAGGCAGTCTGAAGGTGTCATAACACATTACAGCAGTCCGGATCTGAGGCATTAAACTGGGTCCCAGTAAAGGTGAGGCAGGTTGTACTGGGACATGACTCACTGTCTTTCCAGCTGATTTTCAAAATGACAAACCTTTCCTTGAGCTCCTGCAGATCTAAATCCCAAGAACACCAACAGCTAACACGTATACACTCTAACAAGGCTGCTCAGTTCAGTTCCAGCCCTTGTCTGCCAGTCATTTATTATACTGACCACATTTCCCTCCGCAGAAGACATCACACCATTCACAACCAATTACCAATCTCCTGTATAATGTGTGACATTCTGCCAACCTAGGCCCTTTACTGTTGTTTAAAAGCCATTTTTTGGCACCAACCACTCACTTGTCTTCTATGCCACATCTCAAATAAATTCTCTTCCTCAAAGCGTCAGTGCCTACGGGGAAGTGTGTTCAGACATATTTGCCTCTGTAGCATTTGAATTAGCCCCTTTGAAGAGAGTAATGTGAATGCAAAGTGATGGGGAGGGAAACGTCTGTATAGGTGCTGGGTTTTATCTGCCACACACGTTCTTTGTGTCCTCACATGGGATCATGGAGGGTAAAGGGGTTGCAGGGGTCTTTTTCCATTAAGGATCTCATTCGTTTTAGCTCTCTGTCAGGTCCACCCTGGGAGCTACAGACCGACTTCAAAGGTGTTGGTGGAAACAGTCTTAACGGGGTTCTTTTCTTGGGTCTCCATCCTTTCAAGTGCTGGCTTAGCACAGTCATACTAAACACACACACACACACACACTTACACACTCACACATCATTAATATGTAACTACCTGCATGTGTGGAATCAAGAAGCTAGAGTCCTGAGCCATGTTAGCAGTGGCTTAATGATAACATCAGTATGCTAACATGCTCACAATGACAGTGCTAACTTGCTGATGTTTGCCATGTTTACCATCCTAGTTGAGCTAACGTTTACTAATTAGAACAAAACACAAAGTATTGTTGAGGCTGATGGGAATGTGAGGAGTTTTGCATGTATTTTGTCACAAACCAAAAGTGTTCAACTTTGACCTCATGATGGTGCAAGATTAAACGTCAGGGGTTATTACAATCTATCCCCAGAGGGACATGAATGTGTTTAATAAATATGGCAATGCATCAAATAATTATCAAATACATTCACTTAAAACCACAAATGTGAACCTTGTGGTGGGACGAGTCATTAGGATTCATCATCTTGGCACTATCAATATCTGTAAAAACCTTCATGGCAATTCACTCTGTAGTTGATAACAAACATTTTGAGCTACGTTTATATACCTATGTGCATGTGCTTTGTTACTCCCCACAGGCATAAACCAAGAATATGGGAAGTGTAGTGGAACTGCAAGAGTCAGAGCCTACAGGTGGAAGTAAGTAGTGCAACAGAAACACAGCAGACAATGGGGAGTGAGCATAATAAATCCCTTGAAACAGCATGCAAATCCTGACACCGACCTCTCCCTTTCTGATTTTTTTTCTTTTCTATGTCTCTTCATGTTTTTGTTTATTTATTTTCCTTTTTTTATGTATATAGTTGCAGACTTGCCTATGTGTTAGTTTTGTCCCTGTAAATATTCTCTTTCAGTGGCACATCTATGAGCTGTAGCTCCCGGGTGTACTACAGAGGGACTATGAGATGACAATAATGTCATTAGTCTTTGTTCTTTGTTCTTTTTCTATTTTTTTTCTCTCTTTAATGTTTGTCCTTGTGTTTAATGTACTTGTGACTTTGATCTTTAGCCCAGGATGTGGAGTTTTAAAGTGTGGGCTAGACATAAATATCTGATGTATTGGTCCCATGTCTGATGGTGTATGGGCTAGGCATGGAAATACTTTAGGGGGGAGAACGGGGATAAATGAAAAACAAATTCTCTGAGGAACTGCTCTTTATGTGCTCCATTCTTTTTCCATAAAAGTATATTGCAAAAAAAGGAGTAGAAGACAAAGCAATGAAAATGAGCCACCGCAGTATATCACTTGGGTCTGCCAGTAAGCACTTTGAGTTTCAGCTATTCAGCACCACTTTTCCCTCTGAAAAAGACCTAAATCATCATACCCACTAAAGCACTGCAGACATGTTTTTTGTACTCGCAAAAAGTTCATGTTTATGTTCGGGGGAATTTGTGTCACTTTGTGGTTAGGTCTGTACGCAAGCAATTGCATATGTGTGAGTACTTTTGTGTATTCAGTGTTACAAAGCGTGTGCATCCCTGAGGTTCTGTAGCTGTGACTGACTTTAAAAAGATCAATGAGCAAGCTGCTGTCCTGTGCTGTGTTCTGTCACATGTTTAAAAGATATCATCCTCTTCTACAGGAGAAAACAAAGGTTAAGACAGACTGAACTCTCACATAGCATAAGGGCGTTAGATGCATGAGTTCAAGTCTGCACACCCATGCATGTCTCCACATGCATGCGAGCAAATGCACCAGTTCTGCATTCTTGGATGTGTGAAACATGAGCGAGTCTGCATGCCACTTTCTTCATTAACTCAAGGTTATTCCGAAGTCTTTTTTTTGAAGTTAATTATTCAGACATGCTTTCCCTCTTAGTTCCAACCCAGTGGTACGTGTTAATGTGAAATTAGTCCCACTTTACCCTGCTGATCTTTACGTGCACATGCTGTTATTACACATCCAAATAAACCAAGCCCTGCAACCAGATCGCTGAATAAATCAAGGTTGCGTCATGTCAAGTTATGTGAGTCAATGGGGTATGAGGGCAGTCGTTTCTCCTGGTGTTGTTTGGAAGAATTTGCACTGATTGTGCTGCACTGGCAATGTTTGCACACACGCAGTGAGGTCTTTTAACCAGTCACGACTTCACGGTTGAAATTACCACAAAAACAAACAACAAGAAATGTTGTGTGCATTAAACCAATATAGCACAGGGGACTTCCTGCACTGCACTCTGCACTGCTATTTTACTGTGACCAACTCTTCTGTGTTTAATAAAAACGAAAATCCCAGTATGCACACAGACAAACTGGCTGAGAGCACCTTTTTCAATCCAGCTAGAACTAAAGGTGATGAGGCTCAGGCACTAAGTGATTGAGGGTTTGTTCTGCCAGCTTCCAGCTTGAGCAGTGACGTCCTAACTATAAATCATACATATGGAAACCCTTCTCTCTTTTATGATCCCATTATATATTTTCATGTGTTAATTTTACAACAGATGAATTTCATTTCAGTCATTTATATTAATGACACAGCTGCTCTTCCCTCTTACTTACACCAGTTGCACACGATTGCATTTTTGGATCGATAAAGATGTATACAACGATTGCAAATACTCCTAGCATCACGCCCAAATTTGATTGGTTTACAGGTGTGCAGTACAATTCTTGATTCTGTTTGCTTTGTCTTATCAGTGCATTGGATGCCACAGTACTATTTCACTATTACCAGCACTAGGAGTATTTATGGCCCATGCCCAGGCATATGTGTTTACACAGTATCAAATAAAGCGGAAAATAATAATGAAGCAGTCTCGAAAATGAGACGTACAAGAGAAAACTGGCCCTTTTATTTATTACGCTAGCAAATTTGTCAAAAACTTGATAGGTCTGCTTATTTAATCTTTGATATTACTGGTAGTAATATCAAAGTATATTACTACTTAAGTAATATAAGTATAAACCAGGGAATGGAACTTATTCAACATACAAACTGATGTTGTCTATGATCTGTAAACAACAAACTAGTACTGTAACAAAAAGAACAATGCGGCTTCTCTAATGTTGGTTCAGGTAAAGGAGAAAGGTATACAAGGTATACAATCATCTGACACATGACCTTAACTATTAAGGTACAACAAGGTTGCTTTTAAAATCCCGTCCTCCCCTGCCTCTGTGAATGGTTCAGGCTGCTGGTGTGGGCGATGCAACGTAATATGATGTGATGTGAAGTTGGCTCAACGCGTTTCTCCACAGCCCAGAACTGCCCTGAAGGCAGCAAAGCATGAAGGCAGACTGAAAGGTCTCAGATGTGGAAAGCAGTTTGACCTTGTGCATACGTATTGAAGGCACGGGGGTCGGACTCCATTTTACATGAGCGGCCACAGAGACAGGTTCAAGTTTCATTTCATGACCAGTGCGACTGTTTCAGCTTGCACATCAAGTCTTCTTTTTGTAGTTTCAAGAAAAAGGATCTTTTCTTCCACATCAATAGAGCAGTTTTTATTTCTAATGGTTCATCAAAGAGTTTTCGTACCTGAGTCCATTTAAAATTGAGTAAACTGAAAAGGTGCCCCGGCTCAGCAGGACACTCTTGTTAAATCTTGTTTGATGTTCTGCGTTCACCTCAAAGGGGGGCAGTGAGGCAGTGCCATGCCCGTGTTTTGAGACTGCAGTAGCAAGCAAGAGCCTGAGCAGTACACTGAGAATAAGAACAAAGGCACACAATGACACAGAGGAAGGAATAACAATGAGTGCTGTGCCGCAGTGTTGTGTGATTCTACAGTGAACAAAGACACAAAGTGTGGCTCAGGGGTTGTGTGTGCGCATGTGCGGGTGTCTGTGCGTGCCAGGGATTATTATCAGAGCACGAGGAGCAAGCACTGTATATATCATTTCACTAATTACTGTTCTGTGCTCTAATTACATTGCAGCAAGGACACATTCAACTCTCAGATCCTTACTTATGTAAAATCTCTATACGGCCCCGTTGTCAATCACACAAAGATCTAGACACAGGAAAAAAAAGAGTTTGTTTCTTCTTCTCCCTGTCTTCTCTTTGAAAATCTGATCTGCTCTCCGTGCTCTCCATACAGCTGTCACTCCTCTCTTTCTTCATCCTTTGTCAGCTTTGCCTTGACTTATCTTCAGTGAAATGTCTGGAAAGCAACACTGAAAAATGAGCACATCTGAGCGCATTCGAAATGTGAGAATAAGTTTCTGTTGAAACAGCATCGTAAAAAGTTGTTGTCCATCAAGTTGTAAGATTGTTTGGCTGATTTAGGAGACATGCAGCAGAGTAAATCTAATTTATGATCACCACAAAAGAGGATTTCATCAAGATGTAAAATAGATCCAAACTTGATGGTCCACTGCAGTTTTTAAGGAAGCCTCTGTAAAGTGGGCAGCCAGCCTGCTACACATTTTCTTCATCTTATTCTGTGCTGACCAGAGAAATGGGGCTACAGATATTTGTCATAATAAACATCATGAAAGGTCCCAGTGGTAGGCACGGTAAGCACAACTTGATCATTCAGAGTATGTTTCTGGACAGATCAGCCGATAGAGCTCTCTGCACAAACACTGGGAAGTAAGTGAAAGTGTGAACTGGATAGAATATGCAAATTATTGTAAGGTTTACTTTTTAACGTACTTTGGTTCAAAATGGACATTTTTTACTACAAAGGACCAGACGGTACAGTGAGTGCCAGAAATACATGCTACTTACAAATTCCCCAAAACACAGAAAGGCCTTTTTCTGTCATTTGGGCTAATAATTTTAGAAACATGAAGATATTCATAAATATGCACATAACTTAGAAAACTGCTACGATCTGCATGTTGCCTAAAAGGCAACAATGCTCCACAAAGGAATCTGAGTTTGCCACCACACTGTTATTGTGTAGAGAACCATAATAGCTACAAGTACAGAAGTCAGGGTGATTCAATTTTTTTCTGCTACTCTGTTTATAATTTAACCTTGATGTCTCAGATGTCTCCATGCAAGGTTTTCATTTATTTCTAAATCTGACTAATAATATGATCATTACCAGGCACCAACCAGTCTGAAGACTGTGATTTTATAAGGAATTTGTCCACTATTACCTATTCAGGCTTAACTAAGGATCACCGAACGGCCAGCTGCACTACCAGGAGATTTGATTGTACTTATATAACAAAATTCTGCTTTCTTGCTTGCTTGTGATCAGTGTGTAAGCATCATTTTACTTTTGCAGCTGGTTGAGGTGGAGCTATAGTTTATCTATTGTATATACAGTTAACGCGTCCAGTGGTTCCCAGCCTAGGGCTTTGGCCCCTCCAAGGGGTCACAAGATAAATCTAAACAGCCATGAGGTTATTAGTGGGGGAGGAAATTGTGAAATATGAATTAATTTTTAACAACTTGTAGACATCTAAAATGTGACCAGTGACCCTAAATAGACACAGCTTTTTTTGTGTCTTTAACAATGAATTGTACTCTTATCGTATATTTTATTTAATGTAAAATCTTAATTTGCTAAAGTATGAGTACCTCGGGGTAAACCATAATGGTGAAGAGTGCGCTGTGCTGCAAGGCAAACTACTAAATCAAGCTGCAGCTCGCTGGATCATCCTTACACATCTCATCTATAGTCATAGGATTTATGAGGTGATTGAACAGTTGTGATAACCTACAGTATATAGACACTAAAATTAGGTTTTCTGTGCAGTGAGCTCACTTTAACACAACAAGGTGAGAAGCTCAGCGGAGTGAGGATTACCTCAGAGTCAATCTGCTGCTTTCTCTATATTGAGGGAGTCAGCTGAGGTTTCAGCACCCTGTAAAGCTGCCCTACAGATGACTCAGTTCACCGTTGCACCAGCCATGCACGACTGAGTAGATCTAGGATACACAGACAGGATTTTATCTCCACGCTGACCTCTCAATCTCTTGGCATCACCCAGGAGGAATGAGGAAGAGGACATCTGGTGGGTGCAGGGCATCACTGGTCCAAATATCCAACTCTTAATGTGGAAGATAAAGACCATCCTGTACATGCTGATCTACTCAGCAGTGTCTTGCTTAGTGACCTGACTAGGCAGTAAGAAACTGGATGGGAGGATGGATAAAGTAACATTTATATTGCATTTACGCGTCATCCTTTTAGACCCTTGTTTAAATAAACCAGAACAGCTTCTGAACCTGAAGTGGACAGACAGCACATCCACTCAGTCTAATATATCGCCCCCTGTTATGATGTGACACTGCCTGAGGGTTTGGATGTTTGCATTAGAGATGAAAACTTTACAACTCATTAGCCATCCCCACATATTCAGGTAATCTGGTAGACCTGGCAGAAAAGACAAGTTAAACATGAAAAGATAGGATCAAGAAGATTACCTATTTGTCTATTGAAATGAGTCTGCTCTTTAAGTTTGCAATAACATATTCTGAATTTTAAAAATCTGTGCCATGCATGACAGGTATGGATTCTGTACTGGCTCTGCAAAGCGGTTTGGTCTTCCAAAACAAAACCTTTAGTGCCATCTAGTGACCACAAGTGAGCATCTATGATGGCCTCTTAAACAGACATAACCACTGGAGGGTAGCATTTGTTTCTAATACAGCTCTATCGGCTGTTACAAGGCAGTCCTTTTCTTACAAGCTGTAATTTCTCACTGCATGTTTATGTGAGAAGAAATATATTGAATACATGTGGAGAGCTCTCAGTTTTAGGTCAAAAATGTTACTTTAAACAGTAATTTATATCATCACAGCAGCTGCAAATGATGTGTAATGTTCTTCTGTTTATGATCATCACTCAAAACTGCTGAAAAGGTGCACTTGAGTAAGGCACTGAACACCCAACTGGTCCAGTAGAGCTCTCGGGGGTTAACAGTGGCAGACTGTGACTCATTTGTCTTATGTGAAATAAATGTGAATATGTTTAATTGTCAACTTGTGTTCACAAAAACCTACATATTCATTTTAAGCCATTTCAGTAGTGCTACTCTAGCTGGTTTTCTGAGTAGCAAAAAGCGTTATTAATTTAAAATGCCCATTGTGCTGTTATGACTAAACAAAACAAAACAAAACAAAACAAAATTGACAAACAATACAAAGACTCACTTCTTTATTACCATAAATCTAAAAATGACACATCAAACAGTATTATCAAAAAGCTTCATGAAGTTTCCAGCAATCTGATGAGGTTGGTGACATAAAGTCTTTCACAGGCACAGTGGGTTTTCACACCGTTACCATGTAAAATTTTTATTTCAAGTTCTTCTTTCCCTGAACAGTGAGGGGTCATTTTGACGATGGCCGTTCGGTTGCTTCATTTTCACCAAATGAAAACCAGCAACTGAGGCCTGGTACAGTTGTCAGTCAGAAAGCTTGAGCCAGATGTGCAGTAGTGTGAATGTTTGGAAATCTGTTTTTACATCTCATAACAATAAGCATTGCACTCTTACCCATGTAGTGTTGCGTAACATATCACACATATAGCCAGTCGTTTAAAGTTATATAAAGTGTAACACTTTTTGTGACTTCAATTCAAATGAATACAAAATCAAGAAGGTAACATCTTTTCAAGCTACAGTACATCATCTCACTCATGTATATCTACATATCTGGGTTTGTGTGTGGTACAGGACATGGATACAACTATTTACAAGTATATATCCACACTGTGGCCATACATTATAATATCAGCCATTTTAGTCTGATAAACACCAAGTTAAATGAAGATTGGTACATTTTTAAAATAAAAAATTAAAACAATTAAAAGTATGCATGGTTAGTGTGAGTGGTCAGGTCGATTTAAGAAAGCACATAAGGCAACCACAGTATAAAGTTTTGCGATACCAGGAGCCAGTCAGAGGTTCATGTTGCTGACATTATTTAGGTGGAGATGGGTTTGCAACAAGTGACAGTACAGTGCCGCCTGATCTGTGCTATTTAAGGGTCAGACTTTATGGCATTTTGAGAAACTATTCTTTCAACCTGCAAAACAGTTTCACTGCTGATTTTGTGTCCGTGTTTCTCTTGCCAGAGGTTAATTCAACCTCGCTCCAGTGCCTGAACACATTAGGAGAGTATTCAGGTGAGACCAACAGGTTGTTTAAGTGCTGGTTGATGCCCGGAGATACAGGTCAGTCGATCAGTGGAGTATTCGGTGGAGGTATCTCTCTGGATCACTCTCTCCTCCTCTCCTCAGTCCTGAGCCGGCTCTAACTGGTCTCTCAGACGTCCCTGCAGGGTTGTGGCCCTCCGTTTGTACACCTGTGGCCCCAGTATTTCTTCCTGTTGTCCCTACAGCGGGGCGTCGGCGTGGCTCTGGACTGCAGCGTGATCCTGCCACAGAATCATTCTTCTCTCCTGCATCCTTTCCCTGGCTTCTTTGTGAGCTCTCCCCAATCCTGTACAGCAATGATGGTTTTGTTGAAATAATACAGAAACATGATGATATAATGTTCAATATTGTGAATCTGAATGAAATCTATTCAGGTTAGCAGAGTTTTCTACCTGAGGTGATTGAAGGCGCGTAGCCAGTGTGATCCAAGAGCATCTCTCCCGTTAGTCCTCAGCCCTCTGCGGTGAGTTCGGGCCCTCAGTCCAATTAAGGCTTGAGCCAGCTCAGCTTCATCTCCATGGCCCCAAACCAGCTGGGCCCTCTGCTCCGCATCCTGGTCCCCTGCTGCCTTGAACAGTCTCTGGAGCTGCCACAGGTTCACGTCACTGAAAATGTTCCCCGAGCCAGCCTTTCTGCTCCTCCTCTCAGCCAGCCGCCACAGCGAGGAAGGTCCCGCCACCATGGAGGATGGTGGGGAGGCGGGTCCAGTATCCATCCGGAGAAACACGGGAAAGGGTGGCATACAATGGCTCGACTATGTGGAGAGGGACACAAGAGTTTCAGCTCATTATGATGTGTTCAGAAAGAGAAGAAGTGAAGACTTATCATTGATATTTGACAGAAGAAAAACAAAACAACAGAACACAACCAAGTGCAGTTTGTGACACCTGTCACAGTGAAACACTGCCAGTCAGCTTCAAGTCTCCTGCTCTGATTCCTTAATCCTGCTTTAGGAAGTGAGTGTTGAGCTGTGCTTTAAAGCCCATTAAACTGCAGATGGTACCTTTATCTCTCTTTTCTCACATATGCTTTTAAGTGGGACACAAACACATAGGTATTAGCTGAGTGACCGAGGTCAGGATTACACGTGGGTGAGCAGCCTCTCCACTGAAACTGATTATTTTACAACAAAAATAATCTTAACTCCACTTATTAGCTTTCTCCAGAGCTTTCAACAGCACGTCATCTCACAGATGGAGTTTGAGCAGATACAAACTCCATCCTCTGATGAAGATCAGGAGTAAAGATCATTTTGTCAAACCTACTATTTCCAAGTCAAGAATGAAGTTTCATATTCTCTTTTAATTAAGCTTTATTCTGCAGGATCTCCTGCCCACAGACGTACTTACGTTGCTCATTTCACTTTAACTATCTAAAATAGGCTCCTGCATGTCTCATAACTATTTATTTATTCATAATTAATATGAACAAAAACAGCACACTTATCACAATCACCTTATGAGCAAGAATTCACACTATCAAATACATAGCTCTTAACAGCAAGTGTTGGTTTTTTTCTCATTGGCTATGATCATTATTGGAGGCAGCTCTAAACAAACACACATCCACAGGCCTATTTATTTGCATTAGAAGTAGGTTAACATTGATTAAACGTAGCAAGCTTCTCCTGTATTCCCCTCCTACCGGTGTCATGACAGTCTGCTGTTTGCTGTTTTGCACAACAAACTGCTCACTGGTGCAGAGACACCGGTTTCCTTGCAAAACTAAGAAACGGGAAGAAGCTATAAATCATCTCTGAAATATTCATTGTTTTACCATACTGGATAAAATACGATGCAATGCTAAAACAACTTATTGGTCTGTCTACTCTGTGCTGGATTTCATTACGCTGTTGGTAAAAGGCAGTAAACAGGAATCCCGTGAGAGTCATGTGAAAGCAATGAAAGGACAATTGCTTACCCGAGGATTAACTGGTGTTTCCAGCGCGCTCGGCTCCTATCGCATCGCTGCTCCTTTTCAATAAAAACAACTGCCACAAAAGCCGAAGCACAGAAAAGCGGACTGTTTACCCAGCTTCACAAGCAATGCATTTCTGTCCTTCAGCAGACCACTGATCATAAATCAAGGGTCATTAAACCACCAATGAGCATGGAGCTACCTTCTGTTCCCTCCCTCATCCAAAAGAAAGAGCCTTATTTCGACCAATCACGGGTGTGGGGAGGTGGGAGGGGTGGGGGGGTCAGCACCGCCTCCTGGCCACGTAGGGCGTGTGCGCTGAAATCCATTGACGTCAATGAGCATGGCACGAGCAGCATCTGTCAGTGATCTGAGAGGGAAGTAACATGTGAGCATCCTGCGCTGAAACACGTAAACAGGATGACGCATGGGCCCCAAACACCATGGCAAGGCCATATGAACAGACCATACATTATTATCTATTACACAGACTCACATTGTTTCTTTGTTGTGTTTAGTTTCCAGTGGAATGGTGGGGAAAATATTATGAACTGGTCTTAAATTAAAGAAGTTTAAGAAGAATGCTGCCCTTCATGTGACAAAAAGTATGAAAATCATTATTATTTTTGCCCAAATCTTTGTTTTGCTGTTTCTACACACTTTTATTGTTTGCTTTTCTTTCTTTTCTTTTTCTTCTATTTTCTTCTTAATTTACTTCCGCTTTATAAATCCTTCTAAAGCCACTTCCTTCACAAAAGACAGAAGGAGGGAGGTCACACACCCAAGGGGAAACCACACCATTGGGATATAGAGCAGATGAGTGTAGCTATATGGATGAATCCAGCAGCCCAGCAGAGGAGGAGCAGGCTTTGAATTACAGGCCGCCTCCTCTCTATCACCCAGCCCCCCAGCACAGATTCAACAGAGGAAACGGAAAAGACGAAACATTCAAGAAGGTTTTTCATTTCAAAACCCCGGGGCTGTGGAAAGAACAGAGAGTTCATTTTTTTCAAATGCCTGAATTTGTCCACTTTTGGCTTCACTGTTAGACCGCAAACCCGCCCTTCCGGCCCGTTATTTCCTTTTTGCCCATCTTTTCCCCAGCTATTTGCAGCTGGCAGAAAGCACCCGCCCTGTTCGGGGGAAAAAAGGAACCGAGAGAGACCGGAGGAGGAGAGAGATGCCACCCCAACCTCCCGAGTCGCAGGTGAGGAAGGATATCCTGAAGTTCCTCAAGAGTTGTTTGGGAATCATCCGGATCCTGCAGATTGTGTTCGGAGCTGGGCTGTGGGTCACCATCGCCGCCAACAAATATGAGGGGCCCATCCACTTCGTCCTTTTCGTCGCTGTCCTCTTCTGGCTCCTCACCCTCGCCCTTTTCTTCCTCACCCTTCTGGACAAGCAGGACCTCGTCCCGCTGCTGGGAGGGGAGCGCTGGTTGTGCACCAACCTGGCGCACGACGTGGCCGCCACCCTGCTCTACCTGCCGGCCATAGGTGTCATGATCTACAAGACGGACCGCAACTCGTACTGCAACCTGGAGCAGTACAAGCACTTCTGTCTGTACAAGGTCTACCTAACGGCCGCCGTGTTCGCCTGCCTGTGCTGCCTATCTTACCTCCTGTCGGTTATTTATGGGGCGAGCAGGAGGTGTCGGGGCGAGCAAACGGTCATCTGATGAGACTGATGGGGAGGGGGTGATGTCAACAAGGAGGGGGGAGGGGGGGTCCACAGCAAGATGAGGAATAGTTAACTTCACTGTAATTTAACTCAACAGCTACTCTAATCACAGGTTCGCTTTTGTCTCTCCACACCAAACTTTCTGCCTTGGTGGTGAAACACAATCATCAAAATCACTGTGTGGCCTTACAGTCAGTGTATTTAAGGGTTGCTGACATGAAAACATCCAGAGGCCTGTAGCTACCCAGGATTGGAAATGTGTTAGGAGGGCAAAATGGTTAAGGCCATGCTTCCAGCTCTTAAGTTGATTATTATTTTTGTCCAGTAATTTAATGTCATTTCCCCCCATAAACAATTATAGTGGGTATGCAGTAAGTTTACAGTACAATGCCTTAACATATGTTTTGTAGATTTGTGTAAGTACTTGCTAACTATCCATCTAAAACCTCTCATAGGATTAGTACAGTTGTTTTCACAAGGGATCTTTTTTCATTATCTTTTCAAAGTATATATTTTTATGTGTTTACATGTTTTTGTATGACAGCAAACGTTACGTGACGGACTAAAACACTTGCGGATATCCTTTTGACCAGCTCTGTTTTTGTTTTGTCTGACCCAAACATTGCATACAGTTTTGTCAGTGGCTTCTGTCAGAATGCTGTATACTCAACAAGGTTGTGACAACAACAACCCAACAATATGGATGTTATTGGTGCTAAAATGTGTATGCAGAACAAAGAAAATATCCCCTAAGTGTTCATTATGTAAAGCCAAAGAGCAAAAAGAGCAATAATAAAGATCAGTAAGTGAGAGCCAGTGAGGTATTTCTTTGGTTATAATCACTTTTGTTCATGGAAGTGTTTAGACAAGTTGCTTGAGGAAAATGTTCATAAAATGCCTTTGTTAATTCTGTTATAGTACTGTGAGGGAAATTTAGAGAAAGCACTGGTCCGCGTGCACAAATTGGTGGCTTTTTCCAAATGAAACACAGATTTAGAGAGGCTAACGACGGAAGCCCTCAGGAACTTCCTGTTGGGAGATAAAAGCCTGGGCCAATCAGCAGAGATCATTTATATGCTATGCCACTTAACCACATGAAAGACGCAGATCCTTTAAACTATCTGTGTCCCTAACAAACAATGAGAGAGTGTGTATGCATGTGCTGCATGATAGAAAATGTGTGTTGCATGAGAGTTATCCTACTTATGGAAACATAACGTGTGTGTGTGTGTGTGTTTGATGTGCGTGTAATAATCTGGGAAGAGGCTTGTTCTTACCGGAACAGTCTGTTGGGGTTCTGGAGGTGGGCTAACGTTCAGCCAATGAAAACAAAGCCAAGCAGTGGAGGATGATTCAATGTCTCATCTATTCCAGTCGACATGCAAGGCTTAAGAACATACTGCAGACAAGTTGCTTTACCAGCACCCAAAGCTGCACTGTGAAAACTCTGTTTGGTTGCCTTAATACAGTCAGCAAGAAAATACCATTACTATATGTGACTTGACTGGCTGTGCAATTCACTGACAAATTAGGATTTATGTTTTGGACACTTGTTGCTGGCATGGGACAGGAATGTGGTGGGAAAGGCTGCAGATTACAGTACTCACACATGAACACACACTTTTCCTTTTTGGGTCATTGCTCGCTTCTTGTACACTTCCAATTGAATGTGATGAGTTTTTCTTGGACAGGAGTGTTGGGGATAAAATGTTGCATTATCATAGGTCCAGATTCACATTCAAGAATCAAAATCCAGGCATCAAAAATGAAGAGGATTAGAGTTTAAGAGTAGTAGTAATACAATAAATCCAAGTTATATAAGTGGGAGGTGACAGGTGTAGAAAGAGTCAGAAAAAAGCTTTTGGTTGCTTTCATGAATATATGCTGTTACCTGACTCATATGGGTATCCTTGACTGGTTTAGTGCTTTCAGAGGTAGAGTAACCCTAAAATGTGACCATATAAGGAAACACACAGATCAGACTGCAAGCAGGGAAACTATAAAACTGATGCCTAATTTTCATTTAAGTATTTTGTTCGGTTTGTACGTCCATGTACAGTATGTCATCCTCTGGACAAGAGGCCTTTCTATGCAATGACGACAGGAGGGATACAGTGTGTATGTGTGTGTTGAGCGCAAGGTGACATCTGTGCTCAGAGTTACAGGAGTGGAAGGGTTAATGTTAACCAGCTGCAGCCCCATGATATAAATCTAGCACTTCTAAAGGAGGAGAGGACCCACCACCCCCCAGCCCCACACACACACACACACACACACACACACACACACACACACACACACACAAACACACACACACACACACACACTCCTATCCACCCTCTCCCCCTCTGAGATTTCTGAAGTGTTGTCCTGTCCACGTGTCGGTGTCTGCGGAAACACACAGCTGTATACAGCCAAACGGAGACAGTACACAACAGCCCTGCGTGCTGCATAAACAAAACACTGAATCCTCGGCTCAATTTGATATTGCAAGTAACCATGGTGAATCATTTAAGTTTTGGAAGACTCACAACTATAGCATGTGTTGACAATTATGACCAGAAAAGGATTCACCACATTTAACCTGCAAGTCTTTTTTAGCTGCCCACATTAACAGGCTCCTTATTATTATATTGACCACAGTTTATGGATGTTATGTCTGTTCAGATTGGCTGTTTTATGTACAAGCCCATTTCAAATTTAATCCTAAACTATCCATATCCAAATAAGAAACCCTTGCAATCACAGGTCTTAAAATGAGTCTGGAATCTTATGTTGCCTCCTAACACCATTAGAAGGGTGTGGGCACCACTAAAGTGAAGTTGCTGCATTTTTTCCCAGCTACACAGACAGTAAAGAAAACTCAGACAACTTGCTATAAAGAGGTATAGAGCCAGGTGGTTCTCTGGAGTGCCAACTGTGTTATATTTACTTTGGCTACTCAACCAAAGAGACATTTCCTGTATGTGCTCTCCCACCCATTTGCAAGAGACCAACCGTCCAATAGTCGCCATAACCCCTTGAAATGGTTTCTCTGGCCCTTCCCTGAAAGCACATCATGCGTAATGTTGCCATGGACTGATGTCAATTATCCAAAAAAACTGACACAAAGTTCCCTGCCAAAAAATCTAAAAATGAGTTTTGAATTCTAAAAGGAAAACAATGACATGACTGTGAGTCATAGAAATATTGCAAGAATGGCTTTTGTCCTTCTCAGTAAAAATTCAGACAATTTAGTGAAAAAGATTTTTTTTTTCCTTTATGCCTCTGTGTCCTTACACAGTGATATGGAGAACAGTGTAGGCTGCAGGACATCACCAATGGAGCTGGTCGGGAAAACATATTTTGCTCAGATCTATTTTACAAGGCCAGATGGTTGTCATCAAAGGAAATCAGTTGAGGTCTTCTTGCTAAAATAAACTGCGCAAATCTTCTATTATTCTCCACTTTATCTTTTTTTAAATTGTATCATTATAAGAATTGATTTGTTTCTGTCTTAGACAACATACATGACACACTTGTCGAAATGTTCTCAAAAAACAAAACAAACAAAAGACGACACATGCTCTTAAAAGATAAGTCCACCTTTTCTCAAGTCTGTCAAAATAATACTGACGTAAGGATATGCACAAGAAATCTGTTTCTAATGTGCTTCCAATATAAGTGATGGGAAACAAAATCTTCAGTCCTTATGTGCAACAATACTCTCTGAAGTTCCACTAGAAGCTAATATGAGCAGCCCAACTCAAGCAGTTTGAGCTGGTCAAATCAGATGAGTAATTTTGAAAGTTACAGGATTGCTTTTTTGTACATGAGTTCCTCTTTGTGTTACTATCCCTCCACCGAAGCACAGCAAGGAAACATGGTCTGAAGAAACACAAGGGAATGTTGCTCTAAAAAGACTGACTTTGGAGGATACCCTCTGGGTCTGAATTTCTGCTTTAACCTTATAAGAGCCTTAGCTGAACTTTGGAATACTTTTTTTCAACAGAACAAGGATTGTCTCCGATCTCTTACATTGTGTCAGTGACACTATTATTTTAAGACAGACTTGCTATCCTTTATATTTGTGGGTATTTTGCACAAGCTCAGCATTATTCAACAGGAAATTTTAATGTTTAAAAAAATACCCACACTTTTTCACTGAACCAGGTGTGTATACTTGGTTGGTTGGAGCCCACTCAGCCATAGTCCAGGACTGGAAGAGCCCAGTCTTTCTTAGGACAGAGCACTTCCACTGGAAATTATCCACCTGGAATTCGTGTGGGTGATTCCCAGAGGAAGTACCCTATCCTTCCCAAGAGCGTCTGACTCTTTTCCTGCCGACAGTTCTTGTCTCCCATCTGATTTGGGAGGCAACATGTGCGCACATGAAACATGAAAACACAGACAAACGCACACAGCAGCGCTCTGTTAACCACACTTTCATCAGATACTGCTGAGATGCACATTCCACTGTAGAGGAGAGGGAAAGAGGGGCAGGGAAAACAGATGGAGACTGACAGAACAAGTGAATGTGCAGGGGGAAAAAAGAGAGGGGAAGATGTGCAAAAACGCCTTACATAAAGAGGAATTTGAGATTGAAATTTCCTGTTTGCGTAAAGGCATAGATCGGTAGTGTTCGAGGCGTGCAGGCCCTGTAGTTTGCCTCTGACATTTGCCAGTTTATAGTTTCCTAACATGGTGACTGGGATTACTGATTCCACATTCCGCTTTCACCCAGACGATACTTCTGAATGGGCACAGTGTTCATGTGTTGTGTGAAGGCAATGGCAGCCAGTGGTGAGAAATGATGATAGCTATTTATAGAGCCTTGAAAATACCACAGCTTCCTTCATTCTGCCAATCCTTAGCCAAGATGTTGAGAGTGTGTTACAGAGTGAATGAGTCTGAGAAAGCTAGACGGAAACAGAGGGCGAATAGTTTTTGGTCACTGGGTGGATGAATTCACTCATTTCCTGTCTGACATTTTATGATTCTTGACATTTACTCGCAAATTACGTTAGCAACACGTATATCATTAATCACCTGTCATTCTTTAAACTTTTAAAGACGGAATTAGAAGTGATGCGTAATCCCCATGACTAAAATCCACAGTGAGGCACTCTCGGAAAGGAAAACTCTTTACGAACGCTGCATCTTTAGTGTGCAGTGCAAGCGGACACAAACTGGGAAGTAAAACAAACATTCTTTCCAAATGTGGATCATGAAGTTCTTGATAATAGCTCACATGGCTCTGAACTGATTCCCAGAAACACTTTTCCCACAGTTTTAACACACAGGAGCCCAACTCCTCTCTGTTACACCTCAATGCGGTTGTGAAGCAAAACAATCAAAAAACTGCAAGGTGAAAAAATAACCCAACATTAACCTCACCATTAGGTAACTACGGGACAGAACACACGCTGGGTTGGTTCAACCAAGTGCTGGGTTTTAGTATTTAACCCAGAATGCTGGATTGTTCATTTGACCCAACCTAGTGACTGAAATTAACTCTATTGCTGGGTAACTTAGAACCCATACACACTACACTGATATTTCCTGTCTCATTACCTTGATTCTTTTATATAATAATAATAATAATAATACTATGACTACTACTAATAATAATAACACTGGTATTTTGTTTACATACATTTACCCCTCAGTAATCAACACTCAATACCAGTTTCAGTTTTCAGTTTTTCCTTTTTAATACATTTGCAAATTCACATTCTAAAATTCTGTTTTCACTCTGTCATTATGAGGTAATGTGAAAAAAAGGAAGGGATCTGAATCTTTTCTGAATGCACTTTTATTAGGCTCATGATAGCAGTGGTGGCAAAGTGTGTAAAGCTGCTTTTCCACATCTCCCCTGCATTCTGCATTAAGCTGAGGCAGCGATTTTTTTGAAAAATGTTTCTATTCAGAGACGCTACACACAGTCAGACACTTTCATCAGCCTATTGAAACCTGCTTTTCCACTGTTCTAGCTGCCATCACAATATATTTAGCAAGTCAATATTTTACTTTGTGACACAGTTTAGTCTTTGGCCTTTTGGTCCTATCAGTCTATACTTGAGCAGACGGACATGCACTTTCATTAGAAATCTGTTAGTGATTGGATGCTGCAGCTGATGGAACTTATCTGACATGTAACTGCAGTTTCATACAAGGACAAATAACAGATTTAACTCAGCTGTAATATCACCACCAGGTTTAGATTTTATTTGTGTCCTGATCCACCAACTTTCACCAAAACATATACGCTATTAAATAATTTCTACACATTGGGAGCCATTCTCATCATGACTTGAAAAATTTACAAACAGACCATCAATAAAATCAGATGCAAATAATTGAAAGATAAATAAAGCTTTGTTGGCTTTAAGTATCTGAGCAGTAACTTCTGGATCTGGTTTGATGGATCTGTTCACAACATAAATACAAAATACAGTTTTCTAACGAATGTGCAGCTGCTGTCAAACGGTTTATTTATGATACTTTTGTCACCTTGGAGGATGCCACTACATAACTGCACTGGATGCATTTGTTATTTGAACAGTACATCATTTTATCTTTGCAAGTACAAACTCCAAGACATAAAAAGTTCTTAACACCTGCAAGACTGATAGCTGATCCTGTCATCGCCAGAAACTGACATTGCTTCAGATGAACATGATGATAATGGATAGGTTTCCCTCTTCCCTTTACTCTGATTTAATTCATATTTTATTTTTCTCTTTTCTGCTCTTTCTCTTGAGTATGTTTGTAATTTCCTGTAAGCCAATATATATTTATATATAAATATTTGTATATAATTATATATTTTCATCAGTTATTAAAAAAATACATCATTACAGTATTAGCATTTTAATTATGCTTGAAAGTTTAACTGTCCCACTTCATGAGGCTAAGTGTAATATTTTAGTCAATAATGAGGCAGCCATAACCTGTTAAGAAATAAAGGGTTTCTGTCCACTGAAACGCTAAGGGCTTTTAATTTGAAATGATTACAGGAACTGTTGAGTTTGTATATGGAATGCAGTAACTTAAACACAACAGAGGAGGGACTCAAAAGGAGGCTTAGTCCTAAAATATCACTATGACAAATTGTACATGAGAAACAGAGAGCATTAAAAAAATAAAGACCTGTCTCTAATACGAAACTGCCTCAAATAAAGGCCTGTCACATTCTGCAGTTGAGGTTAATAAACTCTGTGTTCACTTTTTGAGGAAAAACAGTAGTTGGAAACTGTCTGTGGATCCCAGAGAGAAGTTGTGCTCTGTGTGAGACACAAAATAAGAAAGCTATTCTGCCACTTCTAACCTTTTCTCTGAGCGATCATTTATAAAATAAATATAGCCGAAAACACAGCACACTCTTTGTCTTTAACCTATGTGTTTGGTGATTTTGTCAGACGATGTTGCGTTAAAAAATCAAGACTTCAGCAGCAGCTTGGACACTACCCGTCCATCCTCAGCCAGAGGTCTTTACAACTTCACAAGATAATGGATTACTGCATGCTACCACAGAGTCATGGATAGAGATAACTTTTAAAAGACGAGAAAAACCAATGTATTTTTCATGTGTAAATGATGTGAGGTCGACTTAGATGGAGGAACTTTGCGGCTGTTGACTGTTGGTCTTACTCTTACCCTTTCTTAATGATTTCATCAGTCACTTGCAGATACCTCAAGAGACTGGTCCGATGCTTCAATTGCATGTGTAATCTCAAATCCGTCGCTGGTGAGGTTGAGGTTGCTGGTGCATGAGCATTATTAACTGTTGCCAGGGTGAACAATGCTGACGTTCATGTTCATTGGTTGCAAACGCATACATCCAGTTCACCAAAAATCGGTACGTTCAATGAACGGTGCCCATTTAGTTCGTGCACGACAATGTTGACGGTTAATGCGAAAATATGTGTTGCACGAAATCGAGTGGGAGAATTAGGAGCAGCTGGGTCAAAGTAACCCAACCAGCTAATGACCCAGGATGAACAACCCAAAAGTGTGCTCATTGTACCCAAATCAACCCAGAATTATGAACCTAACAATGTGTTCACAGAAACAACCAGCACTTTTTTGAGTGCAGCCAGAGGCACCTCAAGCTGCATTGCCCCTCAATTTATTCTACTCATAAAATCAGAACATGTGTCTTAAATCATGACATTGTAAAACTAAAACTATTTGCATTAATATATTACATTTCATTTACAATGCATTGTCTGAATTATGCAAAACAGTTTGGTAGTAACAGAAGCAAAATTAAGTCAAAATAACAATGTTCAAAGTTCTGAAGAAAATTTGAAAGAAGAAAAAAACAGGATATCCAAACCAAATGTAAGTCACAGACGGTTTCTGGTGGACTTCGTGGCTCTGACTGCTAGAGAATTCCAACAAGTCTGTAGCTAGTTATTGCACAGATGTCCAGATAGTAATCCAATGTACATCATTTCTTGCAGCTCAAGATTGTAAACAATGATTTTATTTACCCACTGGGTGGCGACATAGGGTCAAACAAAACACAGTCTTTACAGATAAGTTAATTGATTCAACATGTTTGTTTTGCTTATTTGCCCCCTAAACACACTGTTCACACTGTGAACACACACTTCATCCCATACTAAAAAAATCTAAGTAATGAACCTGTCTCCACAAACCTTCCTCTCTCTGCAACAAATCAACCACTTACAGTGCTTTGTAAGATTTAACTGAGTCACATCCCCTCCTCCCTCATCAGCCCACTTTTCTTATTCTAAATTGTCTCCTGTCTTGCAAACACACTGGGTCTCGTCGCCTCTTGGTTTCTTTAGTACTGCTCTAAAGTCACATTTCATGACCGTTACACTAATATGGTGCTACTGCTGGTCATGTGTAATTTTATTATAGGTAATATGCTATACTACATATAACAGTTATAGTTGAATGGTTCAACCATCAAGTTCACCATCTAGAGATGGAAGAAAGAAAGAAAAGCAGTTGGATGAAGACACACAGAGAGAAGATGCAGAAATTTAATCACAGAAAGTTTTCATGGAGCAGTTAGAAAGCTTTTTTTTTTTTGTCTGTTTCTTTTGTCTTCCTAAATCTGTGTCTCTATACTGTGCATCCTTGAAGGGTCACAATGGAATTAAGAAAAGTCTAAAGCCCCATCTTCACTGATTTATATAACTGTGATGTGGGTTTGCAAATTATCAAATCAAATATCATTGTGATAATGTAACAATTTGTTGTAAGTAATAAGAAGTAATTAAGTAGTTACTTTGATGTTTATATGTCTAGTTTGTCAATGGGATTCTTATATCACGTGAACATAGATAGATAGACACAATGAAAGTCAATAAAGTACAATGGATATAATGAAGGTCAAGAACAGTCTCTGTCACTCACGCCCACCGCTGTCATTGGTGGAGAGATTGAAAAAAAAATGACGTACTTTAGCGGAATCTCATTGGATGTAAAAACCAGGAACTGTGGGAGTAACCAATCCACGTTATAAAAGTCCTCACCGGTTTGACAGTAACGAGTGGACCTGTCTGCTTCTCTGGTTGGGGAAGTTGCCAATTGAACCTCACCAGCATCCATCTTTAAAAAACTGTTCAGTTCGTTCATATAAGCGATATATTATCACATACCATGGCTGCCTACAAATTAGTGCTGATTCGCCACGGAGAGAGCAACTGGAACCAGGAGAATCGCTTCTGCGGCTGGTTTGACGCTGATTTGAGCGAAACCGGGGAAAAGGAGGCGAAGCGAGGAGGACTGGCCCTGAAAGGTGAGCAGTCCACTTTGTTTTCTCTCACCATCCACTGTAATATCTCCGACGTGCTGTAGAGGCCAATGCACGGCTACGATTACATAATCGCCTCTGCATCAGACCACAGACCGCCCCCCCGAGCGCGTCGGAAATATGTGAATACGAGGACGTGCAAACGTGCAGAAGTGATGCCTTCATGTGGTTTCCCTGTTGAACCTGTCACTCGCGACAGTAGCCTGCGCGGAGGGAGACCTCTAGAAAGTGTATCTGTGTATCCCTCGAGCAAAGCAACTTGTATTTTTTGGGTGCATTATGTTTAATGTGCATCACGCATCTGGCTTGTTCTTATTTAGCAGGAGTACGGGGAGGAATCACAGAAGAGAAATAAACAGACCGTGGGCCCTCTAGTAGCTTCCATAAACCAGGCTGCAGTGTAGCTAGAGCTGAAAGCATTAGTTCATTCAGCAGTGAGTGGATTGAAATAAAATTGAGCAACAACTATTTTGATAATCAGTTGAAAATGCACTATTTTTTATATTACATTCCATAGACTAAACAATGAATTGATTAATTGAGAAAATAATCAGATTAATTGATAATGAAAACAGTTGTTAGCTGCAGTGCTAAATGTAACTCGTATTTCCAGAAAAGCTTGAGACTCAGTTGCTTTTTATCCTCACCCTCTTCATGGTATCATTTACAAATGATTTTTGATGCAACAAGTGCAGCCTTGTTCCATCAGGGCAGTGTGGGGGAATTAACTAACTAAACAAGGCTGAAAGAAACAGTCACAGTATTCAAGTGGAATTATCTTTTCACAGTTGCAGTCAAAATGTATTTAACTCCTGTGTCTCTCACTCTATTAGATGCCGGTTTTGAGTTTGACATTTGCTACACCTCCGTGCTGAAGCGAGCCATCAGGACACTGTGGCTGGTCCTGGACGGCATTGACCAGATGTGGGTGCCAGTGCATCGGACCTGGCGGCTCAATGAGCGCCACTACGGAGGCCTAACAGGGCTGAACAAGGCAGAGACTGCTGCCAAGCATGGAGAGGCTCAGGTGAAGATCTGGAGGCGTTCGTTTGATATTCCTCCTCCCCCCATGGGCCCAGACCATGACTTCTACACTATCATCAGCAAGGTAAGATATGATATCTACAGTACATTCACAGAACCAAGGAGCTTTGTTGGCCTGTTGGGAAAGAAATGGTTTGACTATCCTGATCAACTAAGTCCACACAGGAATAACAAAGAGGAGGCATGACTATAACAGATCTCTGCAGTCAGGCAGTAAACCGTGTCTCCACGAATGAATGAAATCAGCAGAAATGACTGGAGTGGAAACAATGGATTTAAGGTCATGTGTCTCTGTTGTTTTATCTGCAGCACGGTTAGCTTGAATATCCAAATGCCTTAAACATACAACAGTGCAAATGAAATCTGATAGATATATTAGAGATGTAGTCCCTTACTATTTGCTAATGCTATTACCTAATAGTATGTCCAAAGTGAGTTAATGTATGACTGGAAAGAATGAGTTCTGGAAGGTTCAAGTTCAAAGTTCAGTCAAGGGAGAAACGAACTGATCATGTCTGTCTGCACTGACAGTCAGACGTAAGGTTTAATAACCCTGTACTGGTCTGCAGTGGCTATCAAAACTAAGGCAATAAGTGATCACCAACAAGTTGATAGTGATATAAGAATCACACAAAAGTAGCTGTCCCATAGACAGCTTTACTCTTCACTCAAATACACCTCACATTGGAGCATTTATTTATATTCAGAATCACTCTAACATGACACAAACTGCTAGCTTGCAGCAGGGCCTCTCTGTTCACAAACAAGTGTACAATAACTTTCTGAAGAAGATTAAAGAGATCAAGCAATTCTCACCTGTTTTTATTCTGGTCTGTTTACATGGTGATTGTCTTCCCTTCAGGATCGTCGCTATGCAGACCTGACTGAACAGCAGCTTCCTTCCTGTGAGAGCCTTAAGGACACCATCGCACGAGCGCTGCCCTTCTGGAACGACGAGATCGCCCCTCAGATCAAACGGGGGAAGAGGGTGCTCATCGCTGCCCATGGAAACAGCCTGAGGGGGATAGTTAAGCACCTGGAGGGTGGGTGGCACTGTGATTAGTGTCCTTTAGGCAATCATTCCCATCACTTGCTCAGCAGGTGATGGAGGGCTGCTTTTTCAAGACGTGTTCAGTTTGTTTTCGACATTCTTATACCTTAATTAAAGAGTGATATTAGAGAGAGATGATAGAGAATGAGGGAGATGCAGCAAAGGTCCCCAGCTGGAGACATTGTGGTTCATGGTCAATGGTCTAACTACTAAGCCACAGGGATGGTCCGTTATAGCTCATTTTAACTCCCAATGCAAGTCTTTTACTTTCAGTATTTAATGTTTTTAATAATGGTAGGAATTGTACATAACTTGCTAATTGAGAATTAACTGGTGTAAAGACTAATGTGCAGTAATTTGTCTTAAAATAATCTAAGGAATGGTACTTTAATTTATCATTTTATTTTTTAGTTGTGGATATTTTGTATTGTGACACTGTCAGACTTTAAGATTATACAGACATGTATTTATTTTGGCTTGGTCTATTTGCTTTGTCACAATTTTTGTTCTTCAGTTTTAATAATTGTCTGACATTAGGGAAATTCAAATAATTTGCTAAAATACAATTTTTCATTTAATTAAACGCTGTCACAATGATGCTACATTTTCAAGAATCTTGGTAAAAAATTATGAATGCCACAAACAGTTGTGGTGATCTAGTGATATCATGTCTATTGAACACAGCAACGTGCAAATTCACTTACTATCATATAACTGTTCTGTTTGTATGTTCCACCTGCAGGAATGTCAGATGAGGCCATCATGGAACTGAACCTGCCAACAGGCATCCCCATCCTCTACGAGCTCGACAAAAACCTGAAACCTGTAAAGCCAATGCAGTTCCTGGGAGACGAGGAGACTGTACGCAAAGCCATGGAGGCTGTGGCTGCTCAGGGAAAGGCCAAGAAGTAAAGTGATAGTAAAGCCCTCTCTGTGTATGATGGTATAGATTGTACCAGACAACTGGCCTCAGATTAGTGTTTTTTCCTAAACCCTAATTCATTTTGGATGAGTGTACTGTAGATTGTTGTCAAAGGCAACCTCACTCTACTTGTACAGTGCAGAGATGGTAGATGGAGAATGGTTAGGGCCCGAAGAGTCATAGTTCTCAAGAGATTGTAAATAATTTTTGCTAAAATTGTCAATTAATATTATAACTTTTAATATTGCCCTGATTGCCCAGTCTGAGACCACTTTCCCATTCACCTGAATACAAATTCACAGTATATGGGATACTGTTTTTCAAATGCACTGGACACCATTATTATTTTTCAGATCACTAAGGGATATTGCTGTCTATTATAATTTAATTTAAACCTGTTGACATAAAAGGGACCACTGCAAAGGGTGCACAACTTATTTTTTATCTCACTTGTTAAAGCATTTAATTGATGCATTCCATTGAAAAAGGGATGCGTTTTTACAGTCTCTTGAGAGCAGGATGGGACAGTCAGGGCTGCTAAACAGTCCTTGTCTTTGCCTGTGAATGGTATATTTGCAGTGTCCTTGTGTGTTGTCGCTGTCTGTGTTGTGTCTGACTGTGTATTTTTCACCACATTTCTCCAATTGAAATGGTGCCAAACCCTACTTTGCTTTCAGTATTGCACTGCATAAGAGATAAATCCATTATTTGGATTATACTCTGCCAGGTTCACAATATCACTGTGAAGGATAATTAACTGAAGATAAATCATCTAAATTTGTTACTCTCTTTGACCATCTTTGGTCTGTCTTTGCCTCTTGGTGTCCTAGTATTTATGTGCCTCCAGCTCCTATTCCTACAGTAAATGCCTACATCTGGCCTCACAGCATTGTGAGGCAGCAGTGGTGGTTTTAGGCAAGCAGTCTGTGAATGAAATATCCAATTATGTCTTAAAGTAGTTCCATTTTCTTTAATAAATGTAAATTCCTCTGTTGGCTAAATGTACCCTGAAAACTGAAATGTAATAAATGTGCACTTGTAGCCATATCTAATGCTTGTGTGTCTGCTCGACTTGCCTTGTCTTCATTTATCTTTTATTCTCTACTGTATAGTTATCATGCATAAATATCTTTTTTCTGGTGATTAGAGTTACATACTAATATCAAATCTAGCTTTTGGTTAAACCATTATCTTGAGTTAAGTCATATTTACTTACTGACCAAGTTTAGGCAAGTTTTTCATTAACCATTTTTAGTCTAAGTAGTATTAATGGTTAGGCGTAGTTATCAACAGTATGATTAAAGTAGTATTGCAATTGTGAGAAATTAGATTTTTAAAGAAATGCTTACAACCCTTCTTGGACTAACAAGAGAACAAAATCTAAAATTTGTTTGTTAAATATGGGAAATATCTTTCATCATTTTCACTCATTTATTCTTATATTAATTACTTGTGTGTTCTTTTTTCTACAAATATATTATTTATTTGATCAAATATACAAATGATCAACTTTAACCCTATGGTTTGTCTACTTATTTTCAATGAAAAGAAGCATAATTGGTGAAATATATGGAATATCGCTTTAAAGTAACATACAGCTGGACTTCAACTTCCATAATGCAATGCGTGAAACGTTGGTCGGTGCGATTGCAAGCGGGAGAAGGGGTTATTCTTGACAGGATTTTAACATTGGAGCACATACACAGTCAGTTGTTGTCGCTGTCGCTGGTTATGGACAGCCTGTCCAATCCTCAAAATGAGAAAGGTACAAGAAAATCAAGGGAAGACTCGGTAAGAAAACCTACGGACTATGTTTGCTCTCCATTGCTAAGTTGAAAGCGCGTTAGCCGGCTAGCTAAAAGGGCACTTCCTGAAACAACGACTTGCTAATATTACATTTTATTCTAAATTAGCCAGGCACTGTGACTAACGCTCTTATAATTTCTCTTCAAGATTTGAGCAGGGCTGTTAATGTTTGTTTTGAAAGTGAGCCTAGCAACATGAAGTTAAAGAATTAATAACACTGCCATGATGTTAAAAAAAATGTAAACACGTCTTTAATGTGAGTTTCCTGGCTAGCATTACTTAGCTATTTTTCTTTTTGCTAGAATAAGCACTGCTAATACGTTATAATATCGTTGTGTTACTTTTGTTAACGTCACGTTAGTTTTTGATTGAGATTTTCAAGTGACACAGCTTAACAATATGTTAAAGATAACTGCCCGAAGCTTCATAACATTTGCTGTTGCTGGACTCGTGCTGTTGATAACGTTGCATGCTGTGAGTGGTTGCAAACAGAGAGTGACAGACAGGTGTCTGCTTTTTGTTGGCACCTCGCTATGTTTGACGTTTCTGCGACACTGGTTCTTTAATGTAACTAAGTTCCAATTCTGAATTTGAATTGCATTATTGTTGTTTTGGAGACAAATTTAACATCAGTTGCCCCTCTCTGGCCTTCTTGCAGGACACTTGGAGAATATTTCTCCCCAAGGAGTAAAGGTGGGTCCTGCGTTGTCATGTGTTTATGTCTCGGAAAAAAACTGTGTATTTAGTTAACTTTACATTACGATGTGCTGTTCACTTTAACTCATTCTGTAGCTAGTAAGGGAGGGAGCAACATTGTAAGTTTTTAAGCATAGCAAGTTGTTTTTTATTGGATGCACCTGAAATACAAGAACCTTGCTGTAAAACCTACTTTCATGAATGTTGTAATGTTCAGTTTTTGTGGTGCTGTTGAATTGAACTGGATTATGGGAGGTGTTCCTTATATTTCATCCATGCCATTTATGCAGATTTGTGTAGACCAAATATTAGAATTGTGTATTTACATGTTAAAATTTTGCAAATAAGTAATGACTTTTTTCTTCTTTTTTTTTTACCTGCGTTTGTAGCAAGTGGACATGTTTAGTCACTGTATAGTTGAGTTCATTATATGCTATCAGGATTAGTATTTGGATTGGCCCTGTATCAGTTTTTGTCTCAATGTCTTTATGGAGGTAAGTTCACTGATTAGTCTATCCATTAAGTACGGTGGTCTTGAGGTGCAAAACACAGCATTTCAGGAAACACAATGACATTTCACAAAACACCAACATTTCAGATTATGGTAAAGGTGGGACAACAATTATTTTATGTGATTGGAAAGTATCCAAGTCCCTGGCAACAGTTCGATGTGGTTTCCTGTTTCTGTTGTGTACTACTCTTAGCAATGTCCTTTGACAAATTTTAAACTGAGTTTCAAAGCATGGAACAGGAGATTGAAATCCAAATGGAATACTTTAATTAACGACATTAATATGCACTTGAGGTAGAATGGGAATCCTTGGGCAAGATACTGAACCCCAGATTGCCCCTGGTGGCTGTTCCATCAGTGTATGTATATGTATCTGTGGGTGAATGTGGCAAGCACTGTAAGGCACCTTGAGTAGTCGATATGACTAGAAAATGCTCTGTAAGTGCACAATATTGCAGCTTTAAGCTAAAGTCAAAACATTACATTTTCCCCTCATAAACCTAAGCTCCAAACCCCATAACAACAAAGTGAAAACAGAATTTTAGAATTTTTAGTAAATTTGTTAAAAAGGAAAAACTGAAATATCATATTGACATAAGTATTCAGACCCTTTGCTATGACACTTGAAATTTAGCTCAGGTGCCAACCAGTTCAACGTGTCATGTCTGGTTTCCTCCAAACATGCTTTGAATTGAATAAAGCCCAGATCGGTGGAGTGCTGCAGTGATGGTTGTCCTTCTGGAAGTTTCTCCTATCTCCACACAGGATCTCTGGAGCTCAGCCAGAATGACCGTCAGGTTCTTGGTCACGTCTCTTACTAAGGCCCTTCTCCCCTGATTGCTCAGTTTAGCTGGGCGGCCAGCTTTAAGAAGACTATGCTTTTGACATTTGACATTAAAATGTCCCGTGGAATCCTGAAAGCAGGCTTGGAAGAATTAGGACTGATCTAATGTTGCACCAACCCACATTAACACATCCATTGAATACATTTGGAATTGATTTCTGTCCAATCACAAACAAGAAGTGTTGACCCAGTAGTTCCGGTATCTGAAATGTTGTTGTGTTTTGTGAAATGTTGTGTTTTGAACCTCAGGGCCACCATAATTAAGTATAAAAGATTAAATACATGAAACTTCCCTATGTGTAGGATTAAGAAAATTCATGAATTTGTCAAAATGACTGATGGATGAGCCACAGCTATAGGCATCATGGACCCTGAAGTGACAACATGTTCATCCCTATTCACACATGAGCACTCAATGGCATGTTTTGTCATGTTTCCTCTTTGTTTTAGTGAAGGACCTCACACTCCAGGAGCGATCGCTACCTCATTTCTCATCTTTTAATCAGGAGACTCCAATGAAGCCCTCTCAAGTCCCTAACCGGCTTTCTCTACCACCACCAAGGAGAGTGTTGCCACTTCAGAGCCCTGAGTTGTGCCACAGGGACAGATTGGGTCCACCACGGCAACCTCATCATGCCGTGGGACCAGTCCGTTCGACAGAGTTTAATGTAGGCAGCCCAACTAATGTTGGAATCCCAACACATAGGCCCCATCACACACCAAGGGACAGACTGGGTCCCTCACAGCACTCTGCTCAACACTCAGACTCTTTCTGCTCATCACAACTTGTCCCAGGAAGCCAATCTTACATTGATACTTCAGTGAAAAGGCTGCAGCCCTCGCCTCCCGGTATCAGTCACCATGCTTCCCCACAATTCATGAAGGATTTAAGCAACCGCACCCCGTCCTTCCACATAAGGGGACATCAAGTAACGGAACCCATGGTCACTTTGTCTTATTCAGGAAGTAAAGATGTAACAGCAAAAAGTCAAGAATCACACAAGGTATTGTTTTCTCTTCTTTAATGTGGCCATTAGTGAAACCTAGTTTTGTTTAGTGTCTTGTTTATGATCTGTACTACAGCAGTCATGTGATGCTGAGTTGTTGTGGTATGTACTCTGTTAGGCTCAATCTAGCAATGTGAGGAGTCTCATACCTACCATCCAGCTGCACAGGCCCCCTGTGACCCCATCACTCAACACCAGTGCAGCTCAAGAAGTTTCCCCACGGCACCTCTCAGACTCGGAGTGCTTGAGTCCTGGTAACAGCCAATGCTCCAGGCGAGGCTACCAGCCTTCTCTGAGTACCCAGTCCTCGGACAGAATTAGTGCTTCCAGTTTACACATGCACAGCCCTGTAGCACCGTACCAGGTAAAGTTTGTTATATGTTAAGTGACGCATCAAATTCATTTAGGGTTTTCGTTAAAGATTTTGAGCTGTTTGTCTCCTCATGGTTGAGGGCCATCTCACATGGTGGGAGGCAGAGTAATGCTCACTTGGGGAGAGAATGGTGTCTTGATCTCAGCCTTTGCATAGTGTTTTTATAACTAAGATGCAGTTGATTTAGCCTTATAAACAGACTGGATTGACATTTTGTTTCACCTCCTTATTCAGTCGGACATCAGTGTCATATTAGCTGTTTTCTTCTGGGGAAATTTTGTTGCTAACCAATCATAAGGAAGGGATGTATTCATTCCACCAACCTCAATAAACACAGAAGCTGCTATAAGTTTGCTTGGCGCAGGTAACTTAATGTATGTCATGTCGATCAAAGAAATATGACAGTTTAAGTCTTTTACCTTTTTGTAAGTAGGCTTACAACAACATGCGTATCTGTTGATCTCATCAATATTTGTTGCCACTTTTCTGTGTCTGTCACAAGAAGATGATGTCCCATTCTTAATCCTGCTTAAAAAGCTCTTATTGACTTGGTTGTTTTTCAAGCTAGGGACACAGCAGCCAGTAAACACAATACAAGACCTATTGGACATGTTAGCAATCATTTAGAGGTCTGGAACAGGCTACAGCTGGTTGGTTGGTCAGTCTTGGATAAGTTAAAGAGCATTTGTTCTTTAGGTGTTTCATGAGTCAATTGATATTTATTTAACCGATCACTTGTAAACATACTGGTGTGAACAGGAACAGCTAGTTGTTTTTTAATTCAGCAAGTGATCCACGTGAAGCTCTGTCTTCAGTTATATGGGATACATAGCAATGCTTGCGTTGCTCTTGAAAATTCACTAAAGGGAAGCTGCTTCTTAAGGAGTCACTTTGCTTTGTTTTTTAGGACCAGCAACTTAAACGGACACCTTCAAGTGAAAAGCCAATTCCAGGTAATACTGTCAAAGTACTGTCATCTACTCAATTTATGCACAGACTTTTTGCTTTTTTCCCCTTCACTAGTTATTAGGATCATACGTTCAGATATGATGCCTATAGGTCAGTACACATTGTCTCCTACAAAATAGTTTTATTTTTTATTTTTTTTATTTATTTTTTTTGTGCAGGTCGCATGCAGATTCTGACAACTAATTTTTCTACTTATCCACTTCTTATTCAAAAATCTGCAGTCTGTCATCTTGTTGGCTCTGCAGTTGTATCGATCTTTTTTGATTTTGAAATCTTGAATTGGCACATATCAGGTCTGCAGCTAATGGTTATTTTCATTGAGTTATCTGCTGATTATTATATAATTGTTTGATTTGTAAAACATTAAGGAATAGTGAAATTTGTCTGTCACAGTTTTCTACATCCCAAGATGTCATCAAATATGTTGTTTTGTCTGACCAACACTCTAAAGGCCAAAGAGCATCAATTTACTAAAACATTACATACAGAAAAGCAGCAAATTCTTTGATATGGAATTCTACAACCATCAAATATTTGTTTTCTTTAATGACTGAAATGATGATAAAAGGAAATTATTATTTATGCCTTTTTCTGTCATCAACAGTGGACTTGAATTGCTCATCACAGAAGAGGTGCAGGGAGTTTGAGGCCTCTGATGACAATGCCAAGAAAATGTGTCTTCAGGGTACAAACTCTGGCAAAGCACAGACACCAAAACCCACTGTTTGCAGCTCAGTCAGCACTTCACTAGTGTCGTCATCAAGCCAGCCTTCAGTCTTGGAACTGCCACCTGAAACCACTGATAGCCATCTGTGCTTGGAGCCGGCATGTGGCCAGTCAACATGCTTGGAACTGTCGTCCACATTTAAACCTGCCCAGTCATCCTGTGCATCACTGTCACCCAAACCTTGCATAAAGAGACGACCATCAGTGGGGGCAAAGCAGGCATATATTAATTCCACTCATAATCATATTGTGAAGATAAAAGAGTTAAAATCACCTTCAAAGACTGTTGAAGAAAGTGTGAAGAAAATAAGTGAGGAAAACGATAAAAGGAGTAAATCAAGCACTTTATCCACTGATGTTCCCCAGAGGGACACTAGTAGCTTACCTCATAGTCAGCTGGGCAGCCACCACTGTGGTCATACTCACCCTAGTACCTCTGTCTTACCGGCCAAGACCCTGAGCAGAGGTAATCAGGTGGAGGAGAGCAGAAAGACGGACAGCAGCACTCCCAAATCAGCCTTAAAACCAAATTCAGGTCCTCTGAGCTGTCGTAAGGCAGAACGGAGTAAAACTGCCCGCCCAAGAAGACCTGTAGTAATCCCTGATGATACAGATGAGCTCTTCACCCCTGATCCCATGACTTATGTAGTCAGTCCTGCTCATAAGACTACAAAGTCAAAGACAGATGGGGGAACGATTAAATCGTCCACCTCAGAGAAAAGTTGTTCACCTAGCACTGCGTCCAGCTCCAGTACTCCAGTTACTGGATCCTCATGTCAGAAAACTCCAAACTCCAAAGTAACTGGTTCTCCTTATGCAGTGGACACTGCTATTTCTTCCTCAACAGGTAACCCACAAATCCCCATACTAACTGTAACTTTAGAGCGGGTAAACCTTGAAAATATAAAGCCCCCTTACTCTAAAAACAGGGAACTCAAAAACAGTCCCATCACTTCCTCAGGTCGGCAGCTTAAGGAAGAGAGTGTTAAATCTGATGATAAACACGCATCTCGCCTTCCTAACAAAGTGACTCTAGAGACCAACACGGCTGCCTCTGAACAAACTTCTACATCCCATTGTTCTCAGTCTCCAGCACTGGGGATACAGGCCAGTGAAGTTAGTAGAAAGCAGGTGAATGAAGAGGATCCCATAGATGTGGAACTTGATCTTGGCCTGAGCTTTGCATTAGATTTTGATCTAACCCAGAGCTCACATAGCAGTGAGGAGGAGCAGCTGCTTTCCTTGCAGGAGATGATGGAGCATGTTACTAAGCCTCCAGATACACCGGAGAAGGGAGCCTTCTCAGAGCCTAGTACACCTGGACATTGCAGCAGCCACTTAAAAACTGTAAGCTCCAAAGGGCTTGTCCTTATTCTACGTAAAGTTATGAATGTCTGATAATCAACTCGCTGAGCTAAAGGACATGTAAAACTCAACTGTGTTTCTGTTTGGATCTTATATTTCATCTGTTATTTCCCACAGCAGCCATTGCCACCCACCACAAAGCCAGGCCTTTATAAGAACAACCTTGATCAGATGCTGAAGGAAATAAACACCAATAAAAAGTATATTATTCAGAAATTTTCACTCCCACTAATTACCTTTTTAATTTGAGCCACAGTAGGTGTATATTAGAGGAGTTAACTTTCTCCACATTCTTTATATCTATAGAGCTAAAGAGATTGAGACACAGCTTCTAACGGCATGTAAAGAGGACCTGTTAAGGATAGCTGAATATGAGGAGGCTGAGGAGAACCAGGAGGAGGGCATCTCCACTGAACAACAGTAAGACATGCAGAACTGCATATTGACACATTATACCTTGTCAGTGGGACACAGTCCATGCACAGTAGTTAACAGTGATCTGCATTTTTATGTTTGATTGTAGGGCTATGCGATATGACCAAAAGCTCAAATCAATACTCGTTACTCATACTGTTTCTCTACTGTGTATGTTGCAACAGTAGCCGTCATCTCCTTCCATCGTTGTGATTCTTTGCCATATGGTGTGCTACAGGCAAAAGCCTCTTGCAACGTCTGAGTGGGGTTTAGTTTGAGCACTCAACTGTACCTTTGTGTCTCTCTTCCTTAGACTCTCTTCGCACTGTTTGCAGAATTCCCACAAATCCTTGATATCCTTGAAAGTTTTTTTAAAAATAGATATAAATAAACATGGGGCTTTAAAAGTGCTTGAATTTAGATATTCTTTGCAAATATAGAAATTTATTATTGATATTAATATTATTATTATTGGCTTAACATTAGTAATAAGGCTATGTGCCACTGTCTGCACATGCACATTCAAGCCTCTTTCTCTTTTAATTTTTGTGTGAGCAACTGTAAAGCCTGCTAGATCTCACTTTAAAAATTTTTAATGTAACCGTAATTAACTTTGATCCGTGTCTCTCACTATGCTGCTTGTATTTGAGTGATTTGGACCTGGAAAGTCCCTGAAAAGTCCTGGAATCTAATGTTGAAGAAGGGTTTGAAACCTTGAGTTCGACATGATTCTTGCATAGGTCACAGAATTTGAGGGAGTTGTTGTGGAATAATTTGCAAAGTACAGTTTTCTGATCAGTCTTTTCATAACTAAATTACATCCATGTGACAGAAGTAGCCCATCTTTTAGGTATGAGCTCCTTGTTCTATCTTGGGTGGTCGGGCTCCTTCTCCTGTTCAGAATTACGAACTCTATGCCACGTTTACTCTCCATGTTTGTTTATGTTGCCTTCATGCAAATTTCCTGTCCATATTTGCATCCATGCTGCGATATATATTGTCATATCACACATGACTATATTGTTGTTATTTGTTTCTAAGGGAATTCCTGCAGCGCTACTCGCTGATGTCCAATGCAATCAGGGAAGTGCCTCCAGGAGAAGTCGTGTTCAACTTGGAGAAATTTGGCCAGATCTTCAACCAGGATACACTGCAGCTCAGACAATGCATGGTCAACCCACAGGGGACAGCACAGAAAACACTTCTTTGGTGAGCTGTGCTCTATGTGTAGGCCTACATGTGAAAGTTTATAGCAACATATCTTGACAAAAAGACTTAAGTTTGATATGCAGAATCATTTAATTTATTTATTTTCCCAATCATTTTGATTCTGACCTTTTGAGCATCAGCTAAAAATTTACCATTGACCAACATTGTTGTCCTGAGGAAGTTGTCCTGAAAACTAATCGGCTACTTTCATCACAAACTACGTTCTTAGCCTCCACACAGTAAAGACAAATCATTATTATGTTGCTAGCTCCATCCAGCACTTTGTACTGTGGTATTTTCTTTTAACATATCAGCTTCTACTGGCCATTAACAAAGCTTTAGACTGTCAGCTTTTCTGAATAATTAATTCCTCTAATATTTCTCTCTCAACTTTCACTCCCCTTTTATCAGGTCCAGTCCTGCTCAACTGAGATTACATGTAAATATTGGATTGTTCCAGGAAGCTTACGACTGTTGCTCGCCCTGTCCAACTCAGGTTACCCGTTTCCTTTTCAAGGTAGGCCCCACACACACCTGTAGCATGTTAGTGGTTATTTTTGTCCAAATGTCTGAACATTGGCAGTTATTATTTGTTGATCTTGTCAGATGATGTCAGTCCATAGTGAGAGGATGGTATCCGAAAAGATACTACAGGCCCTCTGTGACATCGCCTGCACTGCTGCTTATCAGATAGGTCAGTGTTCTCCTCATCCTCAAGCTTTTGATATTTCCTCACTTGTTTAGACATATTAACAAATTTTTTTCTGTGTGCATACTTCCTCAGTAAAAAATGGAAGCCAGCAGTTTAAAGTTTGGGTTCCAAGTTTGGCTGATGTGACACTGGTCCTGATGAATATGGGAGTTGCGTTTGTTACTCTCTTCCCTTTTGAGAATCTGCAGCCTCCGTTCACAGAAGGAGATTTGTTGTAAGTAGCATTCTTGTGTGAAGGATCACATTTTGCTCCCTTTTTAAAAAAAAAAAAAAAAAAAAAAATATTTGAGATTATTTGAGTTTAATTCCATGAAGCTGAATTTCTGTGTTTGTGTAGGGAGGACATATATATCAAAAGTGACAGTCCCTCAAGTAAGAAGGAACAGAGCACATTCCCTGAACACAACTGCAACAACATCTTGAAGGTGAGATGTAATAGGAAACAGATGTCTGTTAGGAACAGTTAGCCCTCATGTGTGTTCACCTTTCAGATCATTCACTACTTTTTCTCTTTTTCTTTTTTTTTTCTCTTGTGTAGTACCTGTCTTACTGTATGGGTCTGTGTCCACGGGCGTACAGTGACGACGAGCTGCTGTTGCTGTTAGCTGTGGTGGGAAGGGTGGCCCTGGACACACGGCTCATCCTCGAGTCAAGTGTGGAACTGTATCCGCTACAGTATAAGATTGTCAACAACATCAGGGACTGGGACACTATGGTCAGTGCATATGTACCTCTGAATCTTTGACCTGCAGAAATTTCAGACGGATTCACAGTTTATATTATCATATGCTGTTTTATTTGGCCTTTAAATCCCAGTGTCATTTATGATTTAAAATCTACATTATTATTATAGTCCTGTTGCCTCTTGTGAGTTTATTTTAAAATCTCTTTAGCTGCCCAGAATCTGTCTGGCCCTTACTGATCTGACAGATGACCACCACAACATGTGCCTTGTGGTTCAACTGCTGCCTGACAACACACGTGGAAAGTAAGTCTTTTTATTTTTCTCCTTTGTGTCTAAGCTTGTCTCGATTATTTTTTCAATATTGTTTTTTAGATTAGACTTTTTATTTTGTTTTTATAATAGTTACCATTAAAAGTATTCATTTTGTTTTTTGTAAAGGCAGCTGCGCCGACACTTGAGCCTGTCCATGATCTCTAAGCTGTTAGATGGAAATTGCACTTACAGACCTGCAGAAAAAGAGTTTCAGGTAATCTGCTTCAGTGTAATCTAAACTTAAAGTTACCTTTAGATACCAGCACTTGAAATATGTGAAGGTACTCTTTACAGCTTTTTTTAGAATCATTAAATGTTTATTGCAATGTAATGAATGTTTGGTGCCGTGCTTAGCTCTCCTTGCTAAGGCCATACCTGCCCTGTATGCAACCGTCCACCCTTCTCCGAAGCATGCTGAGGAATCAGAAAGATAAAGAAGAGGACATGGCCATCCTAGACCAACAGGTGAGCACAGACTTAATGCCTTTAGCTTCAAAATGTTCCAACCCAAAATTCATTTTAGATTTTTCTTGTCTTTTTTTTCATATATCTTGTTTTCATATTTGTACATTTTCTAGGGGGGTTTTCTGATGCAAATGTCTTTCCATTTATTTATGTTTCAGTCCTACTACCTCTGCTATAGTCTCCTGACCTTAGCAAATGAAGCTTCCAATTTTCAGTTCTTCCCAGCACATCAGAAGGTATGATTTTTCCTAAATTCTTTCCTATTCTTTCTGGTCATTTTAGGGGAACTAAGGGTCTTAAATGTGTGAGTGGTGATAGCCTTTTGCCTGGATGTTAATATTGACTTACCTCTTGTTCTTTTCTGGCTCTCAGGAGCAGCTACTTTCTCTGTGCTATGAGCTGGAAACGCATGTCAAGTGTGACATCAGAGAGAGCGAGAAATGTCTTTACCGGAGCAAGGTGAATATGATTTCAAAAGGAACTTCAGTTATTTGTGTGTATCTGTGTGAATTTTTGATGTAGATCCAGATGCAAATTTTGTGATTGGGACATTTGATGGTGAACATTACTGGACCTTTTACAATGACTGTGCCCTCATGAACAATATAAAATTTAATTCCAACCAGTTACATTTATATTACAATTAGAAAGAATCTCCTGAGATGGATTGTGTTGAATGCTGATGAAAAGTCAATCATAAGGTCATTTGGTTAAAGTTCATACCTTTTTCACAAAAATCCAAACAAAGTCATTGTTAACTCTCAGGTAAAAGCTGTTTGAGTCATTTGCCTGATGCTCATCTGGACTAACACCATACTGAGAGACTATATTGTACTTATTGTGTAGATGTGTCATTAAATTAATGCTGTTACAGCCAGAGTTCAGGTCATAATTGATAAGTTTGCACAGTGTTCTTATATATGTGCTTCTTCCTCTCAATTTTGAAGCAGAATTTCCACCAAATTACAGGATAAGCAGTACTGCCTAAACTTTTCAATTTCTTGGAGACCAGAGCCTTGGTATTTTGGTAAAAGGACACAACCTTACAGGAATAACACTGTCCACAAAAAACATTATAAACGCTGAAAAATACCTATTAGGGCTGCACGATATGCAAAAAAATCATATTGCAATTATTGTGGTAAGATATTGTGATATGTAATTGCAATTTCAGTTGGAATGGTCCATTTTGCATTTCATTTTCACTGAAATGTTTTTGTTTTGTTTTGTTTTTTTGGACCAAACATGTTCCTTTATGTCTGGAGAATATGATTTGTAGGCCTGCCTCTGTAGCACCACAATGTTTATGGTGCTAACAACGCACAGCTCTTTTCTGCTGAATATGCAGTAGCTCAGCTTGTAGTGGAAAATTTTTGTGTGATTGTATTTGTAACTTGACATAATAAGTCATTGCTGACTTTGCTTCAATCAATCATTCAAATTACCCTGTGCTCTGTTGTGCAGTATGTTAATCTATTTGACAGCCCCTACCTTCCTCCTCTTCCTCCAGGTAAAAGATCTAGTGGCCAGGATCTACACCAAGTGGCAGATGCTGCTTCAGAGGACCAGGCCTCTCCATGTACAGTTGTTACACACATTCATGAATTCTTTATTTACATCTTTTTTTTTTTTTTTACTTAATCTTCTAATAGATAATGACAGTAGTCACTTGATATAGGCTCCATTATTAAAAGTCTTCCAATCAAAATCAACAAGTTTATGATTCTCATTTTCTATATTCTCATCCCTTAGGGCAAGCTATATGATTATTGGCAACCTCCGTCAGTGGATACATTGATCAGTAACCAAGAAGAGGAGCATATGGATAACAGTGATGATGGAGAGGGCACTATGATGACAGAAAATCTTGTGATGGAGGTGGATCAGCAAGAGGAGGAAAACAATGAAGCTGAAGAGAATGAAGCTACAATGACTGCTGCTGATAAGGAGGAGGAGAAAAAAGAGGAGGCAGAAGAGCAGGACATTAAACTGGATGAAAAACAACAAGAAACGGAAGGAAATGATCCAGTGGATGAGAAAAATAAAACAGAGGCAATAGAACCATTAATTTAGAGTAACTATTATTTAGTGTCAGAGTCTGGGGTATGTTCTGAATCATTACTCTCTTTAGTTACAGTCAAACTAATTGTCGTGCAGAGTTTATTTCAGTATGCAATACTCGGTTGTGAAATAGTCTTATTAAGTTAACTTTGTCAATTATTCCCAGACACATTTTCTTGTTTGTTGATTTGTTGTTAAAATTTTAGTGTTTTGTTGAGTGTGCATGTTTATTTTTTTAATGGTTAAAAATATTTTTTTTATAGCTTTTGCCAAACACAGAAAATAAACTTTATTTACATGTTAACAGAATTCTTTGTTGCCTATAAAACATCTCAGGCAAAATGTCTACTCATATCAGTGTTAGAAATAATACATTCAGAATACAACAGTCTTAACATCAACACTTGGCAAATCCATGAAGCTAAATACATGTCTAAATAATGCCACAGAATTAGTTCTGATAGGTTTGAAGTGATGAAGTCATACTTTGGGAAAGCATTGATAGAGATGGCCTTTGAGAACCCAATTACTTTTTTGTGCACCATGTAGCCTTTGAGATTCTACCATTTTCTAACATTAAATGTAGTGTTTGGTAAAAGAACCACTACTTTTCCAACAAATAGAATCTATAAAATTGGTAGTTATCTTTAAGCAGTGTTTACCAATTATGGGATAAATCATATATAGAAATATTTTTGTATAAAATTTTAGTCATGGGTTAAATCAAAGCTTAATATCAGGTATGTGTGTCAGCTAATTTTGCAGTCCTTGGTTGAGGCTTATATCGCAATGTTCAGCATCTTATGATGCAAACAGGAGGTGAATGCAGAGACAAACTAATGAGAACCAACAGTAATGGATGGATTACTGATTGGATCTAGCAAGATCTAGCCTGTTTGAAGTAATTGTTAGTATTTCTTGTTGGAAAGTCAATCAAATAACAACAAAGAAGTGCAAAATGACAAAAAGAGTTGTATAGGACCACAGAAAGACACGAAATGACTGCAAAGAGACACAAAACAACGACAGACAAAAAAACAACCACAAACATACAAAATGACTAGAAAGAAGCCAATCGGTGACAAGAGATGCAAAATGACCACAAAGAAAAAAAACCCACAAAGGACAAGATTACTATAAAGATACAGAACAATTTCAGAGGTTCAAGGTGTCCACAGAGATGCAAGACTGCAAACAGTTGTGTGAGGCAGCAAACAGACTAGGAGCCTTATGTGCCCAGAGGCTTGTACTACACTTGAATAACTCAAATGTTAAAATGTCTGATTTTAAATGGATCAATATAAATAAAATGTATCCTCGTTACGCCCAGATAGGAATGTGTGAAAATAATAAGTGATAAACTCAACTTTATTGTTTACCCAGTCAGCAGTGACGGGTTGTTTTCAAGATGGCCTAGTAAGCTGTTAGCTTCATCTCTTTGCCTTGGTTGTGAGTTTGTTCCACTCCGCCCCACTTTCCCTGGGTTGCCAGGCAACAGTAGTCAGGTGACTGTCTGCAGACAGAACATGGCTGACCTGTCAGAAGACCAATGAGGGAAAGGCCAAATTTAGCATAATCGATCTTATTTTTTACGTCGTTTCTGACCACATTTGACCGCCGTGGACAGCAGTTGATCTGAAGTATTCAAGGTAAGCACGAGAACGCTTAAATTTGGGTGGATATATTACTCTGTTAGTTGTAACAGCTGAAGCTAACGTTAATGTTGGCTAGCTAAGTTGAGCTAGCTGCTAGCCAAACAGTCTCCGCTTTCTCTTGCAGAAGCAAGTCAATTTGAATGTGAAAGCTTGAAGAAGGAAATGACATTTAGGCAACTTTATGAGGACACAACAAGTTGTCTTGCACAGATTTGTAATCTTACTACCACTACAAAGCTAGCTTGCTGTATCCCAACTATAGCACTAAAACTACATTAGTTAAAGGGAAGATAACGTTATGGTAACAAGTTAAAATGTATTTTATTTGTGATATTTCAGTGGCTCTGGTAACCTAAACCTAAACGTCACTTTCTACACACAGACAGTTTCCCCTTGAGTAGGAAATCAAAGGATCAAATCTGAATTTATTGTGTCATCAGTTGGTTTATTGACGCTGAATGATGATGATGATGGTTGAATGATCTGCCTGGTTTATTTTACCTTTGAGTTACTTACTGGTTGTTGCTTGGTGGGAGGCATCCTGTATCATTTATTTGGCCTTCATGATGTCCCTGATTCCGTGGAGGAATGCCACAGTCCTTTCACAGACTAACTTCAGTGTCTGGAGGATCTCCATGACTTGTTTATAGGAGATATTATTACTACAGTTTATGGTTTGGACTTTGGCAATAACAGTACAAAATTGCAGAAGAGAGCTTGGTTTGACCATATGAAGTTATCTAATTGTTCTCCAACAGGCTTTTACATTCAAACAGTCTCTCAACTGTTTACCTTAAGCCAAAACTGGTACAAATATACAAAGTAAAAAAGATATGTGGTCTAAATTCTTACACAAGAATATATTTTTTAGGATTTTCCATTTATGATATGTTAATGTCAGGTACTTAAAAGCCCTTCTGAATTATTAATGCCATCAATAACAACAAGTGATCTGATCTCAGATGAGTGGGTTGCCAGAGGGAATGGCAAATGGCCCAAGCCGGAATGAAGACTTAGAGAAAGATGCTCAGATTTGGGAGAGACCCTGGACTCTTGAAGAAATGCGACAGAGCAGTGCCAATTGGTCTTTGGCAGCTGACTCAGGGGTAAGTCAGAAACGTATTTCCCATCTTTGATATAGGCCAAGAAAACGGCAGTGATTAGAGAAATGCTGCAGAAATGCTTTACAAATCAGAATAGTTGATGGGATTGTGAAATGTCTTCTACTTTAGTGCAGTGTAAGTAACGCTGCAACCTCCAAAACGTTTTTTTGTGTTCACAGCTCTTCCTGTTCCTCCAAGACTTCTCCCAGAGAATGCTCTCAAAGACACATGAGATTGAAAAGCAGTTGGACAGTCTGATCCGTGACACCAAGGCCACAGACAGCTGCTTGCATTCTGTCTTCAATGACTTTCTCATGCTCTCCAACACACAGTTTATAGAAAATGTAATGTATATAATTCAAATATTTAATCGCACTTTGGTTTTATTTGTTACACAATAACTTTGACAATTCACTTAGAAACTAAAGGACATCTTGTGTGGAATTTTTGTTGCTTCTCTGGTGATAAAAATATCTTCTTGTTTGTGTGCTGTTGCAGAGAGTGTATGACGAAGAGGTAGAAGAAACTATAACGAAGGTTGATGCTTTGGAGAAGCAGCCTGAGCAGGTAAATAGAATTCATTCTCCCTGCTCTTAACATTTACTGGCATAGAAAACACAGACACTGACCAGTATAACACTGAATGATGCATTTCAGTACTATTACTTCCAGGATAATCTAGCCACAGAACCCACAACCTTTGCATTGCCCTGTGACATATTATTTATATTTTCTCTTAAGGAGAAGACTCGAGAGCAGAAAGAGGCAGAGTTAATCCCGAAGATGCAGGAAGCCGTGAATTATGGTCTGAGAGTACTGGAGTCAGCCTTTGAGCATCTGGACATTAAAGCAGGAAACTCTGACTCAGAGGACGAGGAGGTCACTGATAGAGTGGAGGCCATCCTAGAGCCCAAGGTATGCCATTGAGCTTGAAACAGCATAGATGAGTACTGAAATCATTGCATAAATGCATGTGATCATGCATCTTTACATTAATGTCTGTTTTTGCCTTGTCTTTTAGGATCTTTATGTGGACAGGCCACTTCCATATCTAATTGGTTCCCAGGCCTTCATGGAACAAGATGATGTTGGACTTGGCGACCTCTCAAGTGATGGTAGTATACTGACTGCAGCCTCTTTAGGCACTGTACATCGGCCATTAGGATTCACACAATGTGGTGTTTATTTCTCTAATTATGTGTGATTCTCTTTCCAGAAATGTCAGTTGACAGTGACAGAGACAGTGTGATTGAGAGTGAAGATGGCAAAGAAGCAGTTGTAAGACAATTTTTCACATTCTTTCACTGCATTTCCCAATGTTTTTTGGATCTTGCATCTTACACAGGAAAAAAACTTATTGTATTTATTTACCTATTCATTTAACAGCATTCTGATGAAGATTTTAATCAGGAGGAGGATGAAGGTCACAATAATATCAAGACGGTAAGCTGGATATCTGTTTGCCCAGCATGTCAAAGAAAACATTTAAATTGAACAAATTCACAATTTTGAATTCTCTTTCCACACTCCCTAGAAGTCATCCATGTTGAGTTATGATGATGAGGATGACGATGATGAGGAGGAGGATGAGGATTCTGACATATTTGGAGAATCAGACAAGGATGATGATGATGACACAAAGGTATGCCTGTTGTAACTTTGCTTGTAGTTTAGAGATATCTTTCTTAGTGGCTTATTTGTAATTTCAGTGAGAAAACATTATTGCTGCCTCAGGGAAAAATCTGCTCTTGTTGTTTTTATGTCACATTCAGAACACAGGCCCGTCGTCCTTTGCTGATGAGCTGGCAGCCCGAATCAAAGGTGAACCAGTTAACAAACCGGAGGGAGACCGCGCATGTAAGTTCCTGTCATATCAAACAACTCATACTGTTTCATATAATCTCACTTTGAATTCTTTTTGTTCCTCACACTCATATTTAATTTCAGTAAAAGTCAAAGCTCAGATGTTTACATTTGAGATTCACATTAAAAGCATTTCAGGGATGAGTGCCATCATTGCATGTGCATGCTTATGGATATTTTCTTTTTACCATGTCATGTCTTGGAAGCATTGACATCTAAGAAGAAAAGTAAAAGCAGAAAAGAACCAAAGCCTTCAAAGTCACAGGGTAGGACTTTCATTCATCATCAGTCCAATTCAAACATTTGTTTAACCTTGCATTAGTTATCTCCACAGTATGCCCATATTTCCCAGCATGCTGCTCAATACTTTGTGTGCATTGCAACAGCAGCTGAAGACGACAGTGATGACATGTTTAAGCCACCAAAGATGGACGACGACGACTTTTCCCCATTTGGAGGGAAAAGTGGCCTATTCAGCGGAGGGAAAGGCCTGTTTGACGATGATGATGAGGTACATTAAAAAGCATCCTCTGATTCACTCTAATTTCACACTACAGAAACTTTGGATTGCAGCCACATATTTATTTGTACTTTATTATGCTATGCCATTCAGGGTGATCTTTTCTCTGAGGCACCAAAACCGTCTGTGTCTGAAGAGAAAAAAGCAATGAATGAAAGCACGAAAAGCACAGCTCAAACTGCAGGTACGACAGCAATATAGATAAAATGTACACAGACATACTGAAAAAAAGTGGAGTAGCAGATTGTCTCATAACTTTTTCTTTCTGTCAAAGAATCAGGAAAGAAGATTCCGGCGGGTGCCGTTTCAATATTCCCAGGTAGTTGCAGTCACTTGTATGACAGCGACATATCACTTTGTTATCTGCTTCATCATCCTTAAACAAATCCAATCACTTTCTCCGAACAGATAACAGCCTGTTCAGTTCAGGGAAAGACTCTGATTCAGTGGGGAGCAAGGAGAATGGAACTCCAGTTCCCAAAACCAGCGCTGCTTCCAAACCAGTTCCGACAGGAGTTGCTGTTGGTGGAGGAGGTGGGCTGTTTGATGATGATGATGAGGATGATGACTTCTTCAGTAGTAAAAGTCTGGAAAAACCTGACTCTGGTAAGTGTGTGAAAATGGGCGGTTCAGTACTATAGTCCATGTTCAGATGGGATCCTCACCCTCAAACTTCTGCATGTTTGCTGTTTTTACATTCTTTTCCAGCTGGAAAGGAGAAACCCAAACCCAAGACAGCTATTGACCTCTTTGATGAAGATGATGAGGACGGTGACATATTCAGTGATAAGTACAGTACGCCAACTCCAGCTCAGAGCAAGGAGGAGGTTGTGGAAGAGCAGGCTAAACCACCTGAGAAGAAGGTAAAGATCAACATATGAGTCTCTCACTGATGGCTCACAGTATTAACAGTTGTTGACTTACATATTTACTTTGATATACCTACATAGTGTTTGTATGACTTGAAGAAGAGTCCCTGTGTTGATAATTCATTGTCATATTTAGATGCCAGCTGGTGCCATCTCCGTGTTTGGTCCTGGGACTAAAAGCTTGCTCAGTGAGGGCCTGAAAAAACGTCAGCCGTCTACCAGCGAGGAGTCCGAGAAATCTGAGGAGGTCTGAATAGATCATTGTTTAACAATATGCTCCTGACAAAATCAAATTTGTGTGTTTTTACATGCCAAATGGAAGGTTTTTGACCAAACAGAACTCCACTGGGCTTCCGTAATTTGCAGTGTGTGCAGGCTATCTAGCTCAAATTGTCATCTAATACACCACCAGCTGGTTGCTGGCCGGTGTATTTTCAGTTTCTTATCTCCAGAGTTCTACCAGTTTTGATATAACTCTGTATTTATCTTTTGTTGTGAGGTTGTGCTTACTCCAACAATGACTCACAAGCTCATTTATCAGGAATGGATGCCATTAAAAGAACAGACCTAGTTGCAGTCAGTATTTTGCTGTTTGCTCATATTTGAGTGCAGTCTCAGAAAAGGCCACATTCGATTTAATTTGGAGTTCACTGCTGGCCTTTACTCCTGTTGACACAGTTCACTGCTCTTTGCACTGCACCGGTACTAAAACTTCAAGTTTGAATTTAGAAAGCTCATATTAAATTTCGTTTTCATTTTTGTTAAAGCTTAATTTTATTTATTTCAGAATGGGCCTGTGCTAGATGTAGTGAAAGCTACTGTCAAGCAGACTCAGAAACCCCAGACCAGAGGCCTCTTCTCTGATGATGAAGATACACAAGTAAGGCTTTCAAAGTGTACTGGAAGAAAAACCTAATAACAATGATAATGTAAATTTTAATTACACTACATATGTATTTGCTTTCTATAGGTATTTCCAACCATTCCTAAGAGTCAGTCTAAACCTGAATTTACAAGCCAGAGCAAAGTCAGCAAGGCTGTGTCATTATTTGATGATGAGGAAGAAGAGGTAGAAAACTTACTAATGTTTCACACACAAGAACAAAACTGAACCAGGTTGTTTTTTTGAGTACATTACAATAATCTGGTTCTTCATCTTGCAGGATCTATTTGCATCTGCAGCTAAATCTAAACCAAAACCTAATCAAACTAAAGCCTCCACACCGCAGCCAATTAATACTGTGTCCAGCTCCCTCTTCAGCGATGATGAGGTATGACAGCATAAAAATAATATTTATCTGCAGCTTGCCAGTATCTAATTGATTGTACAATATGATAGATTATTTTCTTCAATGACAGGACCAGTGGATAAATTCCAAAAGTAGTGCAACGAAGTCAGAGACAAAGACAGGAGGGATGAAGCCCAGTGCGAGTGCTCCCTCCAGTCTCCCCAGTGCCAAAACATCCCAAAAGAGCAGCCTCTTTGATGAAGATGAGGATGATGAGGATCTGTTTGCTCCAACAAAAGAGTCAAGGTATTTGTAGAATTTATGATTTTTTCATTTCATTCTTACAGTAAAAACTATGCAAAAACATGTATGCTCACTGTTAAAAAAATTTTGAACCACTGTCAATCACTGTTTATTGAATTAAGTACACTTTTTTGAAATACTGTATTGCCAAGGGTTCTTATCTATCCTCCTGTTCTGCCGCTTTTCATATAGTCAAAAGAAGCCTCAGAGAGTTGCACTCTTGTTTGAAGATGAGGGTGATAATGATGATGAAGATAAAGGATCCTTTTTGGCATCAAACCAACTGTCAACACAAACACTGCAGCCCCTGCTGCTAAAGTGAGTGCACTGATTTATTTTTTGTAATTCACATTTGTCATGAAGAATAATTATGTTCGGAGGCTTGCATAGAGGACGGTTTAATTAAATAAAACACCAAATTAAAAAATCATGTTGGCTCTATGAGTGACAGCAGTGATAGTTAATTTTTTTACACCATTTATTTGCATTATCCCCCACTCTGAGATTAAATTCTTTTATTTCTTCTATTCTTCAGACATCTGCTGTAGCCTCTCAGTCATCCTCCCAAACACAGAAATCAGAGGAGGTTACAGTCTCTAAAACAGGAGCAGAGGACAAGCTTTCACAGCCGGAGAAGCCAGCTGTAAAGACCCCTGAACCACTTCCTCCATCAGTGTTGCCAGAGAATAGTGAGAGTAAAAAGAAGCTTGCTGGAGCCGTCAGTCTCTTTGGAGGCATTAACGTTCTCGACAACAAGCAGACAAAGAACCCGTTGAATGAAGATGACAATGATGACAGCTTCCTCTCTAAGGACAGCCCACAGCCAAATGTTAAGAAGGAGGAGAAGAAGGAAGAGAAAGTTAAAACAAAAACTGTTAGTCTGTTTGAAGATGAGGAGGAAGATGAATCAGATTGGAATGATCCAATATTCACACCTAGTAAACCTACAAGCAGAAACACACTAAAGGTTTGTATGGGCTACAGTAAAACAGTAGGTAAAGTATAGTTTGAAGAATTGATTTAGTTACATCTCCTGCAGTCAGTGTTAACATATGTGTGTCTGTATATTTTTCTTCTCACAGCCTACAGAGGAGCGACCGCAGGCAAAGAGCACTGGTGTGTTCCAGGACGAGGAGCTGCTGTTCAGTCAGACGCAGCAGAAGGACAATGACCCAGATGTTGACCTCTTTGCCACCTCAGGGAAAGCTGCAGTCAGTATATTAGATAGTCTTATCTATTTGTAGATCTATTTCTTCTCTCTACAAGTGCCACGTTTTACTCAACTGCATGCTATATGCATCATCACTAGATGCCAGTAATACATGACTGTGTTTACTTTTTAGAGCTCCAAGCTCAGCTCAGTGAAGCCAGCAGCACAAAGTCTGTTTGCAGATGACGATGAGGATGACCTCTTCAGCTCCACCAAACCAAAAGCTCCTCCTCCGGTAGCAATTTGATTATTTTAGTGTTAAGAATAAGGCGGACACCTGTTTCCCAGCTTTGTTTATTACATTTGAAAAAGTTTCAGTTGTGTAAATAGATATTTTAGATCCGCTGGAGAAACTTAAGCTCTCTCTTGTTTTTTCTCTTACATGTTCTATTACAGAAAGTAGCAGAGAAGCCCAGTAAACCCACTGACAGAGCACTGCTCGCACGTCCAGAGTCTGTGTCAGAGATTCAGGTGAGTCTAGCGGAAGCATATACTGTCTTCAGTAATATAATGAGCTACATTGTTTTTTGAGGCCATGCCATGTGGCTTTGATTTAGGAATAATTTTTGCTTTGTATAAGCTTTTTATGCTTTCTGATGACACATCTACATCATAATTTACTGCCTATTCAAAGATGGTAATGTTTTTAGATGAACTCAAGAAATGCCTATATTGGATGAAATTCTGATCCTGCTGTAATCTAACCACACAGAAACCTGCACCAAGCCCTGTAAAACCTAAAGAGTCCTCATCAAGGATTGGGAAACTTCAAGTAATTTTTTTTTTGTTTTTATTGAATCAAAAGTCTTCATTCTTGACATTTCACTCTGATTCCTACTGATAAAAGACTTTCCTATTCCCACATACATGTTTTATCTTTGAAGGTTTCTTCTGTCTGGGCTTTTTCATATTCCAACTTAAAAACTTGTCTATGACACAGCGGCATGACTATCAAAATGAAGATAATTCTCTGTTTTGATTTTGCTTAACTTGAAGAATTTGCTTGCTCTTTCTTTCAGTTTCACTAAATGGTACTCATGCATCTTTCTTTTGCCATTTCCATCCACAGTTCTGGTTTTTCATTTTCCTCTGAATGATCTGCTGCTTGGAACCACACTGAAAAGCATAGTTTTGAGGCAAAGAAATGTACAAATGTAGGATATTTTAGCTAGAAAGTCTGTGTAAACGCTCTATGGTCAGTGCTCAGGATCCATGGTGTTTTTTTCACCTTCATAAATGTTTGTACTGGTGCATCTGCTCATTTTACTCTCAGGTCAATCTGATGATCAATCCAGCTACGTTGCTGCCTGGTGCTGCCCCCAGTATGCCAGGGGCCGTAAGTGTTCTCCCTGGCATAGGTCCTAGTTCCTCCTCTGGGGTGTCTAGCTCCAGCCTGAGCCCCAGCCCGGCCACAACTCCTGTAGGAGCCCACACAGACAGTGAGGGAGGAGTGAGCTTTGACACCCCAGTCCAAGCTACAACCCTGCAGAGCGCACACAAGGTGGGTTTTTGATTCATAGAGTGTAATATCTGGTATCTTGAATTCTTAGTTGGTTTTTCATTGCGTGGTTTTCTGATGTATTGTTGTGAGTGCAAATTTTCTGTCATGCAGGGACGTGCCAAAGGTTCTGCACATCGGAGACCCCAGTCCAGAGCTGCAAGGCAGCAAGCTGTCCAAAGATCTGTGGAGGATAGAGATGCAACCCTTGGTGAAGACATTCCTGGGCCAAACCCTGGTGTCTCTGGTTTGATCCTACCCCTACCAGACAAATCCAACCAGATGCCTGCCAGTCTGACACTACCTAACTCAGCTGTTCCCACAGCCTTGCCTGCCTCCTCACCCTCTCACCCTTCACTCTCTGAAATCTCCCCCAGACCCTCTGTACTGACATTACCAGTATCTACAAATGCTGGAAAGAAAGAATCTAGTAAGGACAGCCTCAGTACCAAGGTGCTGCCTTCTTCTGATGAGGATGACCTTTTTGGCTCAGACAGTCTGTTTGAAGCCCCTTCAGTAACTAACACACCCTCTACCAGACAAAATACCAAGACTACACAACCTCAGGCCAGTAGTGTGGTGGGATTGAAGAAAGACAAAGACAAAAGCACATTCCCATCCATTTTTGATGACAAAACTGATGACCTTTTCCAAAAGGTCAAACCAAGGTCAACTATGAAGAAAGCCATGGCCTCTTCTTTTTTGGAAGATGATGATGATGATGAGGACATCTTTGGAGTGAGCAACAGTTCCACGCCCTCATCCACAAGTAGTAAAGAAATCAAGAACAGCAGTAGTTTTTCAAAGCAGGACATGTTCCAGGTACCTTTGTTTTAGATTAATGGTAATATGGTCAAGGTTTGTCTGTGCCAGCAAGAAAATGTGTTCAATTTTTCTTATTGGCTAAATGTCTGTGTTCTCAGGATGAAGTTGCCACTGTGCCTAAAGTTCAAAAGAAGCACAAAGAGAAGAGCATTGATGCCAGCTTGTTTGATGACAACATAGACATTTTTGCTGACCTGACGGACACTTTAAAACCAAAACAGAAGTCCAAGACAAAGGGAGAGACCAAGTCAATATTTGATGATGACATGGGTAAGCAACAATAATGCATGCAGGCATCCATGTGTTTTTAATGCACACTTTTGCTACTGTCCTTCCTCTGGCCTACCTTTTTTTTTTTTTTTTAAAACTGACCAAATATGACCATCTTTCTGTTCTTTAAAGATGACATCTTCTCACCAAGCACAGTAAAACCAGTGGCAAAGACTCCCCATAAATCAAAGAAGACACCACCACCCCAGGAGGCCAGTACAGCAGCGGATTCAAGCAACATATTTGATGATCCACTTAATGCTCTTGGTGGGAACTGAACTGTTGTTTCTGAGTAGCCAGATTTGTACACTTGTGGAATATGGATTAATTCTCTTGTCATTTGGATCGCTGAAAGATTGGAGATCAATACACTGTTGATAGAGTATTTATTCATATAAATTCATATAAATACTGTGGCTTATTTTTGGCAGATAAAGACTTAAATGAAAATAGTTCCAGTCATCTTCTGACAGCATTTCCAAAATCATCTCAGCATCAGATCATATTATGTAACAGTTATTATATACTGTTAATCTTTATTATACATGATAGCACTTTATAAGCATATCTTATGCTTAGCCTCAAAGCCTGCAGAAATTAACGGTAAATTGTTTTGTTTGTTTTCAAGATGTTTATCCTTTGGCCTTGCCATGTTGAGATTCCATGTCTTTGGGTTTGTGCCATATCACAGTTATGAGAAATCATCATGTTTACTTAGTGTCTTAGGCATTTTGACAATGTTTTTATTAATAAGAAATTCATCCATTTCTTAACTTTGGCTGTGATGAAAAAGGAAATTCATTTTTAATAACTAAAAAGAAACATATTTTATGCTATTTGAAATGTGTGTGATTATTTCTGATTTAACTTGTTTTCATGTGCACTGTTTCTGAAATATTTATCAGTGTTAGATATGAGCAGGAAGCTCACTCCAAAGAAAAAGAGCTTTAGATCTGTGTTTACTAACAACATTTCTGTTTCATTTTTGGCTGAATGGATTAGTGTTTTTACAGAGGTTAGTATTATTGAAGTAGAAAAAGGTATTATAGCTGCTCTCCTTTCAGCATTTACAAAAACCCACCAAGCTGTTAGAAATTCTGTAACCCTTTTCACATTAGGTAGTAAATAAAAGCTCTAAACACTGAAAGCTTAGTTTGTAGATCATAGGGTGAATTTCTTGAACATGGTATTAAAAGTCTTTTTGTCTCACATGAAGGATTGGGACCTTATGGTGCTACTAATTGGCACACATTTGAAAACAGACATTTTGGACAGAGATACAATTTTTATTAACATTTGTATGGGAAAGTTTAGACTTAATGTGAATATATTAGAAACTGTTCAGTTCTATTATACGGGATGGATATTAATGTTATTGTAAGTGTTTACATTCACAATTTACTTCTTCAAAAGATGGAGAAGCAGCTCTAAAACTGGTGAGGGATAAACATTTGTACCAATGATTTAACCAATTATTTGATGGATTTTTACGCCTGATATCTACTGATGTGCGGGAAACACACTTTGTATCCCAACTCAGCATGACCTGAAGATGATTACCTTTAACTCGTAGTTCTGACAGTTTATTGTCCCTCCCAACCCACCATCCGTGACGCCAATTGGTTCCTTTGTCTGTCAATCAAATGGCATCACAAAGGTGTTGTTCAGCTGTCTTTGACAGGTATGATGGTGTCGCCAACAATGGGACAACGGCAACCGTCAGCGGTAGATAGTCTACTTTCTTCCGTGTGTAATTTTTAACTGGAAACGTGATGAGTTTAGTTTTGCACGTAACGTTTCCCTCGACAGTTACACCGGATGGGACCGGACTGAAGCCTGTGGATGTAGCCTAGCAGCCTGCTAGCCAACCACCGAGAAAGGTAGCCATTGTTTGAGTTGTTGGCTAACATGGCAACGAAAGCTAATGTTAGCAGCGTTGGCTAGACGGGCTTCTCTACTGTATTTTTTGCAGAAGATACCGGTAAGCGGGGTTTTAAAAATACAGTATTAGTAAAGATTGAATGCCTTTTCAAAACTGGGCGTTAGAAATACTGCTTGTGCGACCTTTTTCTGCTAACGTTAGCCGCTGGAATTGTATTGTGACGATTGCCAACTCCATTCATCCCCGTTGTCAGGCAGCTAGCTGACCCAGTTCATCTCTTTTTCCGACCTGGCCCGTGGTGTCTGTTGTGGTTGTGTGGTCACCCAGTTTTATATAAGGTTAAATATATGTAGAGGGAATTTGAACATAGCGTCGTCGCCTGTAACTTGACAACTAACCATTTCTTTAGAGAATGGCCTGCTGTGACAACCCTAACCCTAACATTAAAGAGCCAACAATCAGCAGACCAGTTCGTATTCAGTGTTATATACCAGAGTTACTAGAGCTCCTGTAGTATAAAATCTCCGTTTAAAGGCTCATTTGATTTAAGTGCCCTGGACAGCAGCTTGTGGACAACTGTACTCCAAAACATATAGGGACAAGATAATATTTTGTAGCCACATATAAATCTCATCAGTCCCAACCAGAATGTGTATAATGGTCCCCAGCAGGAAAACTGTAACATATATATTTCTGTTGTCTCTGCATTTAAGTGATAGAGAGCCATGTACACAGGGTTATATGGCCTAACGTTTCAGATGTTGAATCCAACTCCTCTTCCTTCTTCAGACCTGGCTCTCATACAGATTATAATCTTATAAAATGTTGGTGAGTCAAGTGACACAGGAGGTGATCTGTCAAAGGCTGCGGTCAGGCACAGGACACCTCATACCACTGATTGGCTTATGTAAACCACCTGATCTTCTTGAATTTTGGCCAGGGCCCTAAATGCTGCACTGAATGTTTCATAAGATGGTTGCATGTTTCTGCGGCCACAGATACGTGCTCTTGTTCTAAAACAAGGAAAATTTAAAATGCTATGAGACAGTTTCAGTTTTTGTATTGTATTCATGCACTCATGAGCATATTGTAACTTGTGTGACTTACAGAACTACCTCATCAGGTACATAACGTAATTGTTATGTCAGTCATTATGTGACTATCCCCCACAGTTCTGTGGCCCAACTCATTAGATTTCCCTCCACTCAAAAAGTCTGTGTCTGCAAAAAATACATTGATGAATTCAAATGTCAAAATGGTGTATTTATGTGTAAAGACTTGGCTATTAGAGGTTATCATTTTAATGCCAAGTGACTGCTGACTTGTAAATGTCAAATTTCAGAGGGTAGACTATCAAAGTCTTGACCTTTCGGAAATGCATATAATATATTTAAGACCCCTGATTGCAGACTTATTTCAACTAATCAAACCTTCTGAAAAGTTATGATAATCATTCAGTGCTTTTGATTCTACTTGCAGCAGTGGTCATCCTGCAGGATGTGTGACGGTCGCAAGGCCAGTGAGCAGTGCCTGTCCCTTTCTCCCTCATCTTGGGCCACCCCTCCCATTTCACGATCTCCCTGAAGCTTCTCTCTCAACCTGCCAAGATGACAGACAGGAAGGAGCCACCCTTCTTTAATGACGACAGTGTGGGAGCTTTTCATTATAAGATCCCTTTCTATGACACTATGGAGCTCTTCATAGAGACCCTGACAGGGACCTGTTTTGAGCTGCGCGTGTTGCCCTTTGAGGCTGTCATTTCAGTCAAGGCAAAGATCCAGAGGCTGGAAGGTATAAATCTCACTAATGTGAAGTTTGCATGTTTTTGTATGCTGTTGCTTGCATGTTTTTAAGAAACAGTGCCCATGTTTTATAAGCCAGGGGTATTGCACTGATTGTGTCACATCCTGTCAAACTATTTGTTTGAGCATTTTGCTTCATCTATTCTGTCTCCTGAGGCGTGCTGCTTTGTAAAAAACTGCTCTCAAAGTGTTTTTATGTTTATGCTGTTAAATTGGATCAGAACTGCTTACCAAGTTTAATGTAAGGGGAAATGTTTAAGCATTACAGGCCATGCCTTGTGCTCCAGCAGTGGGTGTTTGTAAAAATTTTTGTCACTGATCCATTACATATATTGGTATTGTTGATGAGCCATGCTGAATCAAAACGCCAATCTGTCTTAGAAGTAATATGTGGATGCACTTTGGATTCACCATGCAAAACTGTGGAGCAAGGTCAGGCTATTTGCTCACTATGTAAAATGCAGCTGCCTTAGAATATAATTACCACAACGAATCTGTGGACTCACCTGTTGGCTTGTCTCCCACATGAGACACTGGAGGCACGAAGGAACACAGCACAGTGTAGTGTAGGAGAGGGGTATGTGTGTTGTATTGAAATCAATTTGAATGAATGTGTTGGTTCTTACTTATCCAAAACATTTTTTTTTATTTTGACTTTGGCAGTCTTCTAAGGTTGCTTTGTTGTAGGTCAATATGGCCTTCCATATCTACATTCTTTGCAGCTGTTTTCAATTTTGGTCAGAAAGGCCTTTCTGTGCTCTGTGTGCAGAGGTGTGTCAGCCAAGTCTGTGTGTTTGTGATGGAGCATACCACTCTGCAATGAAGGGACCACTGCTCACTGACCAACACTGGCTCACCTCCAGCACTGGGTCAGCAAGTTCACTCACTGTGGGCACAGAGAGCTTCCTGACTATGCATACTCTCCATCTAATTCCAAGGAGTAGCTCTAGAGAGTCCTTGTATTCATTAGGCTGTCATCCTTCTGAGATTTTATTGTTTTGTCTCATTTTCAATGACATTAGATACAATGTGCACATAGAGTAGTCCAACCAACCTCATTCATTTGCCAGTTTAGCTGACTTTATGGTGTGGTAACTGTAGTACATCAACAGATTTTTAAAATTTGCACCATTTCTGTGATTTGCTGTTTTTCAGCAGTTACATAATTCTGTCTTTAGGGGGCAGACATGAATCATCTTTAGCGGTGTGTGGCTGCTTCTCTTGGTAGCATTCCATTCTCACCTGTCTGTCAGATTATTGAAGGTAGTCTCTGAAATATGAACAGGTCTTGTAAACTTTGGTTGTTCTGTCTCATACTCTCTCCCTCTTACTGTCTGTAAAGGTATACCTGTTGCCCAGCAACATCTTATCTGGAACAATCTGGAGCTGGACGATGAACATTGTCTACATGACTATGGGTAAATTTACTCCCTTTCTGTCCTTCAGAGCACTGACACTCAGGCAAAATCACACAAACAAAGCTTATTAGAGAAATTGCTGGTAATGTTTAAAACATGCTGTATACATTTAGAATCATTTGCATGTGCGCTTTGAAAGCCTTCCTGCTGTGGCGGTGACTCAGTCTTCATTTAATTTAGCAAGTTATAAATGAGCCAGAGATTCAGAGCTAGATGAGACAAGTGACATTCTGGTCATATTTAGAGAGCTTGTCCCTTCACTCTTGTCAGTTTATGAGATGCAGACCTCCCCCTCCAGTGCTCTGCTGGCTGCAGATGGTGGTTGTTGATGGTGATTGTTATGAATGCTTGTCACTTAATTTTCCACATGAGCAGCCTCTGGTGCGATCTTGCTAGGCTTGCCTATTACACTGCAGCACGCTTTTGAAGTTTTAGAAGCAGAAGGGTAGAGTAGGCGATGAAACATCTGCTCATATGAAACAAATGTTCCAGTGATATTCCCAGGCGTGTTCATCTGGAAATCATCCTGACCCTCAGAGTGCTCTTAACTTTAGATCAGAGCCTCTCTCAGAAGTAAAGCATTTTACCCTTAATGTAAATGTTGCTTACTGTTTATTTGCTTCTCTCCCATTAGAGTTACATACACTGGGGAATGGGTTACAATACTGTTCACTTATTCTTCTATATTGATCATCATTCTGTTTCTGTTTGCAGCATTGCAGAGGGCTGCACTTTGAAACTGGTCTTAGCTATGAGGGGAGGGCCAATTAACACCAGGAGAGGTAAAAAAAAAAGACGAAAGAACTGTACAGTCACATGATAGCTGGACATTTCTGGTTTCACATTATATCAAAATATATTTATCTGAGTAAATTACCTAACCAATGAGAGTATTAAAATATGCTGTTTTCCGGTTTTGACCTTTTGTCAGTAACCATGGAGGATCCTATCAAAGAGGTGGCTGACCTGATGGAGAGCACAAAGGAGGAGGGTTGGGAGAAAAGCGTGCCCAACAAGCAGGTCACATTTGTGGTCTATCGTGAGGGTGACCAGCTAAACCTATTCCGAGTGGTCGACAGGGGAGATGGCACCCTGACTCCTCTATCTGAATCTCTGAGGTCAGGATATGGACATAACTTTTATGTTTTTATTTCTTTTTTATTTAGTTATTTATTTTAAGATTATTTTTTGGCACTTGTTTGCCTTATTAGTGAAAAAGTGGGCAGGAAACAGGGGGAGAGAGAGGAGGGGTGTGACATGCAATAAAAGTCCATAGCTGGATTCAAACCTTGGATGTTGCAGTTATGTGGCATGCGCTGTAACCACTCGTCCACAAGAATAACTATGCCCATAAATGGCATTGGGGCAGGGATTTCTCACATTGGTCATCATTACTCATACTGTAACAGAAACATCAGAAATTTAAACAATCTACTGCAGTAGGTTCTGTGTTTTAAGAATGGTGTGAGGAAAAAGGAGGCACTAATGAGGAACCAACAGAATAAATGAGTAGAATTATATAATTATGCAGCCAGTGTAGAGTTCAATAATTAACATTGATAATTTGGTGATTGTTGTGAACCGCTGCAGCTGAGTTTTTGCATACTGCTTTCTTAGATCACTAATAGGAAGAGTGTTTGTGCCTCTCATATTTTCCAGTGGTGGCTCAGTGTATAATGTGTACGCAGAGGAAGAGGAGGATGGAGAGAGTTCTGCAGCTGCACAGCAGAGCCTTGAGAACTCCATCACCATGACCAAAATGAAGCTGCTCAAAGCCAAGATGGAGGACATGAACCTCAACAAGAAAGTAGGAGCCTAGTAGGATTACAGAATGACAGAATTAAAGTTTTACTACCTATCAGAGTGCAAATGTGGCCTGGACACAGTATTAATTTTCACACCGTTTATAATATGTAGACACATAGAATCCTGCATGTCATAATCATAGACTAAAATGGTAGGCTGCAACCATTTTGCATAATGCAGATGTACTGCACCAAACACTAATTTGCATGTGTTTGTAAGAGGATAGAGCTTTTCATTTCTTTAAACTGTACTTGCTCTATAATGTTTTTATGCTCATCATTTATTTATACAAGCAGATTAAATCAAGCAATGAGATAACCACTTTGATTTTATGATTTTGCAGGATGGGAAAAAAATGCAGAAGATTTATTGTACATTTGAGAGGGCACTGGTATAATCTGAATGTTTCTGTGTCTCTGATCTCCAGCCGAAGAAGGCAGCAAAGGTAAAACCACGGCCACCTGTCAACCCACATCCCTGCGGTGGCTCACAAGGACCTTCCAGCACACGACACCATCATCGCCTCTTTCGTTCTTTCCCTCAGATCACCCAGCCTCGGCAGTCAAATGCACAACTACCTCCTATCGCTGACCATGAAACCACAGACCCCTCCCCGCCTTCTGCTGCTGCAACCTCTGCTAACTTGTCCATCCCTAGACGACCACCTCCTTCTTTCTCCTCACCTTCTTGTTATATGCTTCAGGAGGAGGAGCAATGGGAGACATGCCCACCATTTGCGAAAATACGGCCCCCTCCCAAAGTTTCCCGGTTGGACATAGGCACCACTAGGTTGATGAGGGACTGTGTGTACCCTCAGCTCCCTCCACTTTGTACGAGGGGGCCACCTGAAGCTACCTTTGACCCAGCTGAGCCTGCAGGGGATGCAGTTGGGCTGGGTTTGTTAGAGGAGGCTACTGGGCTGGTGGCACCGACACAACCTGGAGCTCCCTTTGGGGATTTGTCAGACCCTCTGAGTTTGGATCTGTCCACCCAGTCAGAGGGAGGTTGTCGGTCCCTTGAGGTTGGGGCTCAGCACCAGTTGCCACTCTCCCCTTCCCCACTTAGTACCTGGACACTTGGGACAAGTGATACTCTCACCAGCAAAGTTGACAGGACACAGCTTGGCACATCTTTTCATATCAGCCCTTGCTCCCCATTACCTGCCTCCACGTCACCATCCACTTCTACCAGACCGCTGCCTCAGCCTTTTGATTCCACTCTCTCCTGTTTACAGCCCAACCTTCAAGCACAATCCTCTGCACAAGTAAAACCAGGCAACACATCCTCTCACCCCTCCACCTCCTCATCAATTCCTCTGCCACGCCTTCGAGGTGTTAAAGTGGAGTCACCTGGCAAGAGGCCAGAGCTTATCTCAAAGAGGGAAGCAAGAGGCATCACTAAGTTGGCCAACCAAGCCTGTAAGGAGCCACTTGGGCCTCTGAACAAGTCTGACCTATTGGCTTCTCTCTCCACAAGAGCTCCAGACAGCAGCAGCACCAGGGACAGCCTTGGAGAGAGTCCTGGACTTGCACTGGCATGGCCTCCTGCCACTGCCTCAGGACAGGGCAGCCATGGCTCCAGGCTGCCATCCATCCCAACTAACAGGCTCCTTCAGGATGATCTCATAAGACAAATGTCACCGTTGCACCGAGCAGCAGCCTCTTACATGGTGACAGTGTTTCCTGTTCAGATTAGATGTGTGAAAGTTTTGTTTTTAATGTTCAGTTTTGGTTTAAGCTTCAAAGAATTTGACATGCTTTGAAGTATTTATGTGAGTCTTCAAACAATGTATTATATAATTGGCTCTCACTTAAACTTTAGTAATAATGTCTGCTAGAACAACAGTAGCAGGTGTTTAAAAATAAAGTAGAGGGAGGTAATGCGAAACTCTTTTTGCTATAATTGTCACAAAATTATCTTTGTATGATATTCACTGTTCAATTGTTCAAATTCATATGGTAAGATCCAGCCTAGATCCAGTCTTTTTCATCGCAACGCAATATATATTGTATATATTGCATTATCAAGCATTTAAGATGTCTGGCTGTGACAAATTTCACTAAGATCAAACTGAGTAGTTATTTAGAGATGAGAATTTTTAAGTCAGGATGCATGAGTCACAAGATGAGATAGAGCGAAGCACACAATATAATATATTAGTGATATATATAATAATATTAAAAAAAAAGAGAAAATACCCACACGTTGCTTTCCATTAAAACATTTTTGCAATGCAGTAGGTGGAATGCATACACTAAATTATTCCTAGTGATTTTCCTTTTTAATATATGAAATTGATCATATTTGGAGCATACACATCACACATAAGCAAAATTCATTGCCTTGTAAATTAGTTGGATACACAAGAAGAAATGAAAATAGTAGTTGATAAGTAATTGATAGGAAACAGCAAAATATCAGAAATCAGAGTCAAGTCTATCAAAATAATATTTAATTCCACGTTGTATTGAGCTCCCCTTATGTTAGGCATCAGTTTTCTCTTTGGCTCTTCCAAATGATAGTTTGTCCTGCTGCATCAACAGTAATCCCTGTGTAATTTGAGTATATATATCACTTTTTTTCCCCCATGGAGTTCATTCCTTGTGAAAACACTATACATACATTTTCTTCCTTGGACAGTTTAAGTGCTATAAGTTGTTTTACAGCACAACATCTTTTAGAGAAAAATCTAATTTTCCCAGGAGTTAATCACTGCAGGCCGTTTTATCGATTTACTCTAAAACCATTTCATGTTACTGTTTTTCAACAGGCCACCAACACTCTTGCGTCAGCTGGAGGAGTCATGACCTCATTTGGGAGAATAGGTAAGGGAGACGCACAAACACCTCAATGTTAAATACTTGTATGTCAAGAAAGTGTTGCATTGCGGTGGTTGGATTGGACATTTGAGTTGTGGACTTTACAGCACTGTAATTTTGAAGTGCTATTACCTGTGCCAGAGTGCACACATTGTAGCCAACCAGTTCTGGACTACTATATGTAGCTCTTGAAAGATGCAGTCACATACAGAGATGCCGTTATGTGGAAACCTTCAGTACATTTTGAGGGCTACAACAAGGCACCACAGGGGTTTTACATATTCATTATTTCTACAACTGCAGAAGCAGTACAAACAACAGAAGGCTGCGGGCCTACACACCAGCACACTCATCTATTTATTTATGTCAGCCACTGATATGCTGAGACTGTTCACAGAGAATATGGATAACTACACTCGGATTAATTCACAAAGTAGTGAGTCAAGACTCCATTTTCCTTGATTACCGTTTATCAGCATCATTATTTCCCACAGGCGGAGAGTTTATTGGTGGCGGTTTAACTCGATCTCAGACAAAAGTGAACAACCCAACTAATGACTGATGTTTTTTTCAGTTGATTATTAGCTGTTAGTCCTGACTGTATACTTTTTTTTTTCAAGGGTCTGTCTATATTTGACATCATTGATGATTCCTTCAATTAGGACATCCTCTGCTTCAGTCTGTTAAGAAACATCCTCATAGCATTTTGCTCTCCCAGAATGGTCTATTATGGGGGCATGTTGGCCAGTTGTAGGCAGTGGATACAGTGCTGTTGGGCATTTCAGGGCGAAGAGTTCAGTTTGAAAATGAGTTCTTACCTTGTCATCATTTGGTAAATTAGCAATGTCCCAGACTGCTCTGCAAAATCTGTAACTAAAGCAACCAGTAAATGTTATGATACATTTTAATGCTTCATTTTACAAGTCTCCAATTTCATAATAATTTTCCAAAGGTTTCCTGGCAATACCTATGTAATTTGGTACTAACAGAGACTGTTTTGAAATTTCCAATAATTAAAAATGATAAATTAATATTTACTTGGGTTTAAATGGAGCTGTTTCAAGGAAAACCTGCTTTCTCCATAATTACAATGTCATAATTCTTCCTAGGAAATGTCCTTAGAAATGATTAGGAAAGAACAGACTTGTAAAATAAACCATATTTTAATTGCTCTGTAATTCAGATGTATTTTTCATAGAAACCCATTGTGTTCCAGGTACACCAGCTTTCACAAACATCCCATAGTGTTCCATTCAAACGCTAGAACCTTTTCCTCTTTCACTAGTTACAGAACTGCAGAGCAACACAAACAAACAGCAGTCAGCAGTTTTAATGAAGATATCAACACTGACAGCAACTGTAACAAGCCGACATACTTTAAGTTACAAAAGAAGGGGCCTTTGTCTCTCTCAGTGCATCATGTTTTTACAGTGCTGCTGAAATGTACATATTAGATCCTCTTTATTTAATGAATCAGATAAGGATCAGGGGCTACGAAAACTTGACCGGGACAGCCCTAAATTAAATGTGGTCAAAATCAAATTAAGGCTACTACACAGCAGAACATGGAAAATGTGAATGGGTCTGACTATATCTGAATCCCCTGTATACCTGTACGGTAGAAGATTAAAGTGCACGAAACAAATAAAAATCCAATCCCACGCCCAGCTGCTTGACAGCAAGCTTCCTGTACCTTCATCACAGAGCTGTCAGTTTTATCTGTATGTTCCCGTATCCCCACGGCTCAAAAACCTAGCCGAGCTGTATGCTTCCACAGACACGATTATCACAGGTACAAACTGACATAAACCGGTGTTCCCTGACTTAGGAAATGAACTGAAGAATATTTTCTGACATGTTTCCTAAAATTACAACGGTACTGGTTCATATGGCAAAGCTATTTCCTAAAACTCTTTTTAGTTGGAAACATTCAAGACTGACAACTATTTGGACCTTTTGAAGAGTGTTACAAATTTACTACTGCTTAGATCTAGTTTAATTGACGGCAGTTATTTTAAAATGCACACTTTATTATAAACCAGCTGTCAAGGGTATCAAAGAAACATAAGATGAGAAGACATGAATGTGACAATTTTTTACACTGTATTTTTGAGGGATTATTTTAAGGCAGTTTTTTCCAATTGGTATCAGCTAATAGACATTAATCAGATATAATTAATGGTATGAAAACACTCCTTTTGCTCAGTGGAATGGAAATAAATTAGAAACTTAGTCAAAAAAGTAAAATGGAGAAGACTAACAAGTTTCAGATAAGTGTAGAGAAACTTGAAAGCATATTGGATTTCTGGCCACACTTCAGTTTTTAGTACCTCAGCTGGTGTTTTGACATCACTGCTGGGCTTTGGCCAGAAGTAAAACTTGACTGAAAGTACTGAGTTGTGTGATTCTGTCTTGATCTAACCTTTTATGGCTTCCTGATTACTGTAATGGATGTAGATTGAGCAAGTTTGAAATCTGTGGAATGTTATACAAGCGCAAATGAAAGCAAACGGCTTTATCAGAAAGGTGGATATTAGGAGAAATATTCCCAATATTGTATGGGAATATCTATGCTGTGTGCAGACATGTTATTTAAATAAGAGAGCCTAGCTACGTGATTGGACTGTGAAGATTTGTTCCACTGATCGAAACCTTTTCACTGCATGATCAGTTATTCCACACTGGCTCCTGTAAAGTAAATAAAACATGTTCACTCTCTTCTCAGGCACTCCAAATTACCACCTACCTCCAGTCAAGGCTCCCACAGGCAGCAAGAAGAAGGGCTCAAAGCACTGCTTTCTCTGTGGCAAGAAGACTGGCCTGGCCACCAGCTACGAGTGCAGGTACAAGTGCCTCCAGCATTTACTCACTCACTCACTCACTCACTCACTCACACACACTCTCTCTTGTCCTTGAACCACCCCTTTTAGTACAAAGTGGTATTATCCCAATTCATCATTTTGTCTCTCCATTGAAAACACATTTCTGTTCACTGCTACTGGCTTTATCAAAGTTTCTCCAAACGACATCAGTCTGGATCTCTTCCCTCTCCTGGGTCTTTTCCCGGGCGTACACATTGAATCTGATGCAACAGTATGTAACTCTAATCTCTTAACATCGGCCACTTACAGAGGATGAGTCATATAAAGGGTAGATCTCTTTAAAAGACTAAATGGTGCTGGTTAATAGTCAAATGGTAAACCTGTGTGATTAAATAAGTAACTCAATATTATTTCTCACAGATGAAATAAATTAGAGATCTCTATTAGTGTATATCATTTTAATAATGGACTACTGTGAATAGATAAGAGCACATGTGAGGGGATTTTAATCAAAGAAAACTGCTATGGAGGAGTTAAACTAAAGAGGGAGTAATGTGACTGCATTCAGATTCAGCAGAATGGCCTTATGACTAAGCAGATGATGTTTGCTGATGGAGAAACTGAATGTTTTTGTTTGCTGACTGTAAGGTCTCGAGAGGAATATACTATAAATAAAGTATTTTTATATATATATATATATATATATATATATATATATAAGTTTTTTTGCATACATACTGAAATGTGTTCATTTAAATCTTTTAGGTGTGGTCACAACTTCTGTGCCACCCACCGCTACGCAGAGACACATGACTGCACTTACGACTACAAGAGTGCCGGACGGCGATTTCTGCAAGAGACCAACCCTCTTATCAGTGCTCCCAAGCTGCCTAAGATATAGACCCCACCTGTCATGAGGGACGACCTGAAGAACCCACAGGTTAAAGTGACTGAACTGAAGAGATTTTGCAGAGTCGTTTCTAGCAGAAAGAAGGCACCTATTCACCACTGTGTGCTTTTTTTTTAGCAGCCAAGTTTGCTTAAAATTAAATAAAATAATCTGTAAGGCCAAGTGTGAACAAACAAGAGTAGACTGAAATGGCACAGAACTAATTATCACCTCTTGACAATGTGAAAAAGTTTATCCTTTTTATCTGTTACCCTGTTACCTTTTTCCATTGCTTAAAAAAAAAAAAAACAAAAACAAAAAAAAACCTGTGCATGTATGTAGGTAGTTTTTGTTATAAATATATCTGCTGCACGTTCAGACATATCTGTTTTTAGTTTTGTAAGCCTTTTTTTAAAAAAATAGGACCACTGATGACTTTTCATTCGACAAGTCTTTGACAGATGCACTTTAGAACTATCATATTTATACATTTGACTTTCCTTATTGTGAGGAGGAAGGATACTTACATTTCTGTGTTTGTCTTATGAAGTGTTAATGTTGTCGTCATCAAGATTTTTATATTCTGCCCTGCTAAACGTCTTTCTTACACAGGCACATACATACCAACATAACTAAAGAAATCTTTCTTAAAAGAGAACAATACACCCACTTACTGATGAAATACTTAATATTTATTAATACTACTTATTTAAATTCAAGGTTGGTTTTAAAATAGCAAGTATGCAATGTGTGTAGGTGTGAATGTCAGTTGTAATTCATATGCCTATCAAGTAAATGTATTAGGATTGGGGGGCGTGGTTATGGTATTTATGATGTGTCTACAGTACGGTGGTTGCCATAAAAAATCTTTTGTAAGTCTTTTTTTATTGCTCAGCTGTTGCAAAAACTTTAAATGCTGTTAAAGTATCTACAGGGGTTTGATCTAATAAAGTTTCTTCTAAGCGTTTAGATCCCACAGTTCGTCTAAAATTATATTTCCAACCAACTGATTATTTTTGAGTTCATAAAGAAACACTTAGTTCACCACAGTTGGTCCTTACTATAATCTCCTCAAGTCTTGCAGTTGCGATCTTTCATTATTATCACATTCAATGTTTGACCTTCCAAGCCGTTCACCATTAATAGTTATCACATTGCTGTGAAGTATAAGAGACACCGTTTCATATTGGTATCACTGACTCATTCTTATCACATTGAGTATACAGTCCTCCTGACTCAGACTCTTGGCTAGTTCCTTAGCAACAAGCAGAATTTTTTTTGAACCTGTTGAATATTAGTCCCCCTGCCTGCCCCCCATCCACCTACTCTCCTAATTCTAGTCAAAGTTGTGACAAATTTAGTTGAGGGCCAACTCAGGAAAAACCTGTGATCATCTTACTAGGCTACTATCTGCTAATTTGTTACTCAGCTGGTTGTGTGTCACAAGCGCCACAACAAGTTAACACCCTAATTAAACAAAACATGACTGAAACATGAGCAAATGTGTGAACTGGTAATTTGCTCTAGGAGTGCATTGTTTGTGTGTAAATGATAAACAGTAAATACTAGATATCACTTATGGAAAACAAAGGCTCTGTTTAAAATATGATCACATTTTATTGTCGGGATGGTGTTTTTTTTTTTTTTTTAACAAAGGTCAAAATTCAGGTTCCCCACACAGTCAAACCCCTCAGATCTGGTTTTGATAGGACTGTGAACAGATGGACTGATCCCACAGGGCCTTCTGCCACTGGCTCGCATTTTCAAATGCAGTGTCTGCACAATAATAATTTTATCAGGGGGAGCACTTCAAAGCTGTAATTTGTTTATATGCGTTCATGTGAAATGCAAGCTAATCCTTGAGAGTGGAGTTCAGAAAATGTGGCAATCAGTGAATTTCAGGACACTAATCAAAAACACAAATATGTTGTCTTTCTTTGCTGGTGAGTCACTGAGTAGAGAGGTTCAAATGAAAAGTGGGGGCACCGCTTATTATTCATTTTGCTTTCACTCTGGATGCTGTTCCTGTGTAACAGACAACCCCTGACCTGAGTCACGTCTCAGTGTTTTTATCCACACTCTCATCCTTCATGTTGACTGGCTTGATCCAAGATAATTGTGCTGTGCAGTATATACTGCTGAAACCTTTTTTAGTCTCTCTTGACAGATAAATGCACCTCAACTTGGAGAGGGGCATCTTTTTCTTTTTTTTCTTTTTAAACAAAAAAACAAGGATGGTGTATACAGACAACTCAAGAAAAATCTGAGCAAATACATCATGCTGATTTTATTTCAAACTCCTCAGTGCAGCGGCAGGAAGTACCATTTTTTATTATACTTAATTTCTGTAACTATTTTTACAAAAGATTTTTTGACAGTTTGTACAATGCAAGATATGAAATCTGGTTATAAACTATTAACATAACATGTCAAACTCAATTTTCTAGTCAGTGGAAATAGTGGAACCAGACAGTGACCGTGACCACCATGAACAAAACCCTGCATTGGCCATCACACACACCGATGCTTTTCAGTCCACTTTGTCCAATACTTAGTTTTATGATTAAATACCTGCAAAACCAATGACATTTCCATCAGCCTCAGCTGCCCTTATACTGTGTTAGTGCTGATTGCACTGTTGTTCACTCTTTCAACAAGTTAAAGTGGAGATAAAAAATGTTTTTGCATGTGCACAATGTTCACATAGTGTTTTTTTAATTGTGTATACTGATATTCTCACTTGCTTTTCTACTTAAAGTTATTCACTTGTGTCTTTCAAATAGGGCAATGTGCCACTATTCTGCCCACATTATACTTTTAAAACAGCTCTCAGATATTGTTTTATCTGTTAGAGGTTTATTATCTCATATGTCTGTGACTCCTGATGGTGAACACTTATTTAAAACTGCTGCCTGAGTGAGTGGTGTAAAGACTGCCTGACTCAAAATACTGATTATTTGACTTAATGTGCAGGACCAAGCAGAAAAACACCAAAGACACAAATTTCCTAAATTGAATTCTGGTCTCAGACTGGCACACCTCCACTCCTAGGAGTACTACTGTCCTACTGAAAAGAATTACATAATAAAGTCTTCTGTAGTTCTGAAGGACCTAAGGACCAAATCCAACAAATGAAGTGACATCACTCAGGTATCTCAGCTTAGCCTTGGAGTCCACAAATTTTCAACAGAGCCTATGTTAAAAACTGGGGCATGGAGTTTTATAAGATATGGGTATTACAGGTCTGGGAGGGGGCATTATGGGAAGTGCAGGAAACTGTGTTGTTGGAGCCTGGCTAATATTAGGGGCTAAATGTCATGCACCGAATTTGACATTTCTTTTTTTTTTTTTTAATCTGTCTTGTGAGTCCCTCAACTTTAAGAAAGTGCAGCACTACATTGATGGAGTACTGTATCAAGAGTGGATTCTTTTCATTTTCATAACGTAGTGTACCTTTCGGGATATGAACAGGTTTTGTCTGAGTGTTTGATTTGGTTTCCTTCAGTTGTTTCTTCAGTGGAACATTCTTCCCTGTTCCTGTGCACTGTATCACATAAACACACCACCCAAATGCCTATTTTCTGTTTCAGGATTATTCAGCTTGCCTCTTGCAGCTCATGCCAAGAGCTGCAAGTCTATATTTTGCACAGACTGAAAAACAATGCTGCTCCTTTCTTTTTCTAAACTTGGCTCTTGGATGGCGAAATCCAGCTCAGTGAGGATAGCAGTGGACATATTTCATACTAAAATGTGCACAGGGCAGGAAAGCAGCATTTTAAAATATCATAAATTTCAGGTTGCTGACCATCCATTTAATAGTAATTCATTGGATCAGTTAAACTGAGCAGTATGCCTGGAAATTGAACTGTTCTGAATTTGCCCCTAAAATTCATAAGTACAGCTACATTTTCTGTTCCATATATAGACCGTAGTTTACTGTAGTGTTGTAATTGGCATCTGCAATCCTTACCAGACTACTTCATATTAAAAAACAAAACACACAGTCTCTCAAACTCATAACTCTTACCTTTGCATGCACTGACATAATGAGGAACCGTAGTCACAAGTTGAAACCAACCCACAGAAATGTATCTTTGAGTAAATGAAATAAGAACTACACTGCTGAGTCATACTGTATGTGCTATGGGATCGTGCAGCAGGAATCAAATCACAAGATGATCAGGCACAACCAGCTTGACAGGTTCAGTGTGCAGGGTGAGAAAGGAGTCAACACACACTGAGAAAATTGGAACTCTTTGAAAACATCGTCTGATCGTTTACCACTTCACCCCCCCCCCCACCCCACACACACACACACACACACACACACAAACACACAAATCTCTCTCTGCTTCCTCATTCTTATGAATCTTGCACACTTAATGGAACTTGGCACGTCTACAAACTGTTCATACATCATCCCGTCATCCCACAACAAACACACCATGTGCATAAGAAATTTGAGGTGCTTGCTGGCCTGGTTGGTAGACCAGAGAAAGCCAGTGTGAATGACTTCATGTAAGCACCTCTTTCTAGCTGCTGTTCCCCTCTTGTAAAAAGTAAGATATGGATTTCTAAAGCCCCGTTAATGTGGTGAATAGACAGTTTTTTTATTATCAACACAACAGTTGCCTGCCTTTGTCCACACTTAACACTACAAGCCATGTTGTAATCTTTCCATGCCATGAAGCAAGACAGCCTCTATCTCTCTGACGCAGAAACACATGCATGACAATTTGGCAGACTCATTTCTGAGGTGCCCACTTTGTCCAGACAGAGCACAGAGGCTCCGTTGTCCCACCCCAAGGACAGAGTGGCGGACTGTGCATCAGTAATAAGCCCAAACACAATAACAGGTTTCACAGAGATAGAGCTGGGGCTTTAAGTCAACAGAGGATACATTCCCTCGTTTAATAAGTGAGCCTCTCCCAACATAGTGCACTGTGAGTGAAGGATGTGTAGAGTTACAGTACTTCTGTGAATCACTCCAGCTAGGATAGTCATACAGTCAACTACCATACTTGTTGAGCAACTTGGGTGTGCTGTTACCACAAGTTCACAGACAAAATTCACATAGCTTATCTTGTACAGAGCTTCTACTACTATGAAAGCTAGACTTAAACCATCCCCATCCCCACTAGAGTAAGCTGGTTCTATAATTTCAAAGTACAAAATATTACAATATTTAGAAAATACTACCAAGATCCGTCCCATTCTTTCCATAGGTGATGCTGAAATACTGGGAAATTGAGAGTGAGAAGATTGATACAGCTCTCATATCTGTACATTAAATATGGCTCAACAGCCCCCTAGCTTAGCTTAGCACAAAGACTGGAAACATGGAAAAGCAGCTCTGGTTCTTTCCAATGGTAACAACATTGACCAAACAAAACCTAATTTTCTCATTTCTGAGCTTTTGGGGTGGTGGTAGGTAGATTTTGTTACCATTGGTCAGAATCTGGCTAGCTGCATAATTGTATTTATTTATTTATTAGGCAGCTGGTTGCAAATATACAGTACAAGTAGCAAAATTAGCATTCATCTGGAGTTGCTTTTACTGTCCACCTGATGAAGGTAAACACAATTCTCCTTTTAGCTCTGTTTTGCTCTCCACCAACTCAAGAGAAGAATGTCTGGCTCTTTAGCTGCAAAATGCTCCACTATGCTTGTTGCTAAAGTTTGTCTGTTGTGGTGGTTGTGCGGGATAGGCAGACTGTAGTGGGTTTGTCAGGGGTTTCTTTGCTTATAAAAAAGTGTCTGTTGCTGATATTAATTGTGACACTTAACAACAGTTCAAGTTGTGGTCCAGAAAACCAAAACAATTTCAAAGCTGTGAAAACGCTTTGGAGTTGGACAATACGTCTGTGGGTTTGTCACTGCCAGCAGCACCTTTAGGGTCACTATTTAAAACACTGATCAGTACAGCATTAAATGTTACATTTCACCTACCAACATCATTATACTTGGTTCAATTTTCCACCCTACTTCCACCAACATCATCATCATCATCATCATCATCATCGTCAGTGTCATCATCACCTTCTCCCTCATTGTCATCCCCATCCCTGTAGTAATGCACAGCCCTCAGTGCGCCCGCGTGCGCCGCCTGTCCTTTAAATTGATTTTTTTTTCCCTTGTATTTTTTTCACTCCATCTTAACGCGGAAGTCAGTGACGCACCACCACACACAGCTGCTCAGCGGGGGCAATGAAATAAACAGAACGTCGTCATTCGGTGCCAAACACAGCGGTGAGTGTCTTATTTCTTTGTGTCAGTAGGAATATGGACCAACATTTGGTCCAGTGCAGCTATGCGTCCGTCCACACCGAGGCTCCTGTGTTTCCGCGGCGCCTCTTTCTTTATTGAATCCATTGAATCCTACCGGAGGCGGCGGACGGTCGGTCTGTTGGGCAGACTGACGGACTGACGTGCGTCTGGACTGTGCTGGGATGTGATAGTGTGTATATTTGTTTTTTTTTTAAATTTTCCGCTGTAGAAGCCGACAGTCGGTCCCTGGCAACGGTCACCGTAGCCTGTTGTGATTAAGGTATGGAAATTCAGTTAAATGCAAATGACTGGTGCGCTCTGCAGCAAAAAAAAAAAACAACAACAAAAAAAAACAGCAACGCGTTTTGTCAGCTGAAATGTCTGCTGTTTTAATGAATTTAATGCTTGGGTTTGTCCGTTGAGCATGTGTTTGTCTGTCACTGAAGAAGAGACGTCATGTTGACTAGGCTACGTCCGAGCAAACCTCTGTTAGTTTTCTTGACACTCAGTCAATCTGCGGTGATGGGACATCAGGTCATAAAGATATAACCTAGCCTATCGCATTCCGACGCGAACAAGCAGGAGGACAGTGTCAGATAATTTACCATTTCTTACCATCGTTGCTGCTCTTGGTTGTTTTCTTTTGCATTCTCATAAATGAAAGGTCACAGTGCGATAAAGCAGCGGGTCTGTCACCCCTGAGTTTATCATAGCTACTGGATAAATTTTGATTGGGATGTAAATGGTCCGATTTGCATGATGAAGTACAGATACAGCTCGTTTTGTGTCACAGAACATTTCCCACTGAATTTGACTTAAGGTCTGAGGCGCACTGTCTGACCGGATTTTGCCTTATTATGAACCATAATGAATCCAGGCGGAGTAGCCTACATAGCTTCGCTGCTTCCACAGGCTACAGCAGCCAAAAAGCAAAATGAACAGCGGCTCCATTCTTAGCTTCAACTGAACATCAACAACACAGCACTTGTATGAAACAGTAAAATGTTGCTGTGCCTGATAAATAGTAAGCTTATACCTATTTGTTAATTGTTACACAGGCTCTCACATTACGCTGTCGTCTCATTGCTGTAGGATCAGCTTTCCTCATACCTTCCACATACCTGCTGCAGTGCATTTATATTGCATTTTCAGTTTGTTTAAATCTTTTTAAAGATGCAAAGCACTCTTGTGTAGGCTACTTGAAAGCTTCCAGTTCTCATTTCCTCTTGGTATTTACTAGGAGGGCAAACCTTTCACTCCTTCTCATTCCAAGGCAGCAAGTCCTGGCTTTAAGTCAAAAACACCTTCTTATGAAACCATCCCTGTCATGATGCAGTCTTCACTACGGTGCTCAGCCATTGTCGGGGCAAGATGAAGAAGCAGCTGCTTCTGTCTGTGCGAGTTACATCACTGTAGCCTTTAGTTATGTCTCTGCCAGTGTTGTGGAATACTGAGGGCTTGTTGCGATAAGACGCCTCATTGTTCCATTGGTATCTGTGGAGAGTGCATGCATAAACTTGCAGATATCACAATGCTTATGCTCTGTGTCGTACTGCTGTGTAACTAATCCTGCCTCCTCACATGGGATTACTGCATATAGTTTCCTTCTTTTCCACACAATCACTATTTAAGCTTCTGACAGTGTGTTTGAGCAATAGTGACGGACGGTGGCCTCTTTGTAACCAAGTAGTTGGTGCTCTAATCTTGGTTTCGTAGTTGAGCTGAACAAAAGAAAAATCTTGGCTTTGAAAAAAAAAACAGTAATTGGGAATGCTTTTAATCTACTGTAGCACAAAAAATAAAAAGCAAAAAAGACAAGTCAGCCTTTTATTCATGAGCTGCTTTTAACTTGTCAGTTTTCATGTTGAGTGCGTATTTTATGTTATTATTTGAATTACAGCAATGATATCAAATGCCCAGGATTGGATTGTCTTTGTTCATTGCAGACTGAGGTTTTTTTTTTTCTGGAGTTTGACTCCAAGAGCATTGACTGCACTCACACCAACTTGTTATTTTCAGGCTTTTGATATGATCACATCAAACAATTAAAACAGTCTGCTCCACTCCCCCTGCTTCCTTCCCCGTCCTGGTCCTCCTTCATTACCGGCTGACTCTGTACCCTCTGACGATGAGGGATTTTGCTGGTATCAACAAGCCTTCTGCTGTTATGAAAAATCTCATCTATTCCAGCTGCCTGAACTGTCAACAGACTCTGAAGTCGTGAGTCGTCCTGATGGGACTGACTACAGGGAGAAATGAGAAAGTAAAGCCATAATAATGGTTCCAAACAGGAAGAAGAGGGCGACTGAGACCAGGTCTGTTAAGCCTCTAAAACTGCAAGTGAAGGAGCCTGCAGTCTTAATGGACTCTGCCATTGTGCACTTGCAAATTAACACATACTTGCCGTCTTCAGAGATAGGCTCTGAGGAAAGTAATTTGAGGGTGAAATGAATGCAATCAAAAGTATCTGAAGGCTCTGATAGTAGCTTTGTGCCAATTAACTGCCGTCATTGTTTGACACAATTGGTTGTGATGGTGAAATGTGCCTGCCGCAGTATTTTAAAATATGGAACAGATGATGGGTTTGACAGTGCCTATTGTGCTAATCCATAGTGTTTTCAATCAAATTAAACTTAACAACAGCCAGAAACATTTTTACTTACAGAAGAGTTTCAGGAAGAAGGCTTTTAGTTCTGCTTTATAGCTCACATCTTTGTCTGAGCAAATTAGGTTGTTCCAACTGTACAGCTGCTCTTCTTACCCATCACATACAGCATGTTTCAAAAGGCATACAGCTGAAAAATTACATATTTTTATGTGTTAAAAAATTTTGCATTCTGCTCATCATGTTTCCCAGAGCCCAGCTTGATGTATTCAAATGTCTTGTTTTATCTGACCAACAGTCATAAAACCCCAAAATATCAAATTTACTATCTTAGAAGATGAACCTTGAACTAGTGAGGTTTTAGCGTATTCTTGAAAAATGAACTTAATTACCAGTTTTTTATATCAGTTTTATATCAAGTCTCTCTCTCACACCCACTCACATACACACACACACACACACTTCCTTTTTTAGTGTATTTCCTGTACATGAACTCAGTGTTGATGGAGGATGTGATAATTTTCTAGTTAGCCACAGAACTTGTGATAGTTAACTAACCACCATTTCTTTAGTCCTAATATATTCCAATTTCTATTTTGAATGTCAACCTGTTTCAAAATGGCACCTGCAGATGTGGTTCTCTGACTCACACTGCATCTCTTTGTCAGCTGCTTGCCCCTGTGTCCTCACTTTGGTGGTTAATCCTTAAAAAAATATAGATTGCATTCTGCAACGAGACAGGAAATGGACACAGCCAACAAAAAAATCAGTACTCATACGTGTCCTGTTCCGTTTTACAGGAGTTTGTGCGTGTGTTTTTCAGGATGTGGGTTTTCCTTCACTCCTGTGACTGTAAGAAAACTGGTGTAATGTCAGTCATAGCATTCCTGTTACTAAACTTCCAGCATGGCAAGTTTTACTTTTTGAATAGCTCTTCTGCTGAACTGATTAAAAGTATATTAACAATATTACCACCATATGGCAGCAGCAAATGTACCACAAATTTTCCAGTGCCGTGTAGATTTTGTGCAGCTGTCCCATACTCTCTTTGTTACCTGATCCTGGACTATTATTGCATAAATATCTCCCCCGCTAGTCTTGTTGTAGGAGCATCTGGCTGGGCTGTAATATAATAACATAATAAAGGTATCATACTGTGTCATTGCTCTTTGCCTTCTGTGCACTAACTCAGTCACGACCTGCCCTGCTACTGTGTCCCACTGTGGCCTGTCTTCATCCTTAGGGAATAGAGTATTGATCCAATCTAATGACTTCCTCTTATGGATGATGTCATACACCCTTGTGAATTCAACTTCGCTGCAGTAATCCTAATGACAGTGGTTAAAAAACAGAGGTGATGGGACGACAGGACAGTGTTCATCTTGATGTTTCTTACAGAACTTAAGCAGCCCTCTTCCCTCAGACTTACGACTGTGTGTGTGTGTGTGTGTGTGTGTGTGTGTGTGTGTGTGTGTGTGTGTGTGTGTGTGTGTGTGTGTGTGTGTGTGTGTGTGTGTGTGTACAGTTTCCTATGTGTATGCTGCACGGGTGCAATGAAATTATAATGTAGGGGATGAAAGAGGGGGAGCGCTCGACAGCTGCTATACATCAGCCGAGCAGAGGTGCTGGCTCAGCTGAACGGACTGTGGGATGGCACTGCAGCAGGTAGCAGGCTATGGTTGATGATGTCATTAGGACTTTCTCCTAAGGTTTCTGTCTGCGTGTCCAACGAAACAAGAACAAAGAGTGTGGAGGAAGGACCCATAGTAGTACAATACTTTCGGTCACTGTAGACACCGTACGTTTGTGTCAATGAAATGATTTACACTCTGTTGCTTAATTTACTTAGCTCAAATTAATGGCATCTAATTAAACAGTCCTGCAATAAATTCTACCTTCATGAAGGTTATAATGTTTAGGTTTTGTTGAGGCTGTTTTAGATCCTTTTCGAGGCTGCAGTTTGTAGTGTTGGGGGACTTTCATACTAACGTGTTTCTATTATTTTGTCCAATAACAAATACATAATTTGGTGTTTTGTGCTTCATTTTGCTCAGGCATTTGAATGACCATTTGCTAAACCCCTCCCCAAAACTGTGGTGGTCCAATTGTAGCTTAGCAACTGTAACTAAGGCCTGTCATGCTGTACATTTGAAGCAGTGTACAGGGGGCTGTATTAACAGTGAGTGTGGAGGGTGGTGTCTGTGTTTTTTTTTTTTTTTTTTTTTTGTCGTTCCAAAGACAAAAATAAAATAGAGGCGCAAAAGTGAAAGGAATGGATTAAATGGTTGCTCTGCCATAAATTTACTATCTACAGTCGGAAGCAAACATTACTTCCAAGGAGAACATCATAAACTAACTACATTAGTTTTGGATAGGACAGGTTACTTTATATGAAAAGCCCCATCCATGACCAGCACATACACTGCTTTCCATTTCCCCACACCATGAAAGCCTTCCCTTGGTGCTATCAGCGTGATGGCTGATTTTAGTGGCAGTGGCAGTGGTAGTATATGTCACCATCAAGTACATATTAAAGAACCCTTGTACAGGGGTCTCATTTTAAAACAAGTCAGGTGGAAACATTAAAAAGTCAGTTGAAGACAGTCTTTTTAACTAGCTTATTAACCTAACGTTACTCTAATTAGCCTGCTAACTTAGCAGCAGCTGATTGAATATGCCTGTGACAGTTCGCAGATGATCAATTAGGTTGAGATCTAGAGACCCTGAGCGCCATAGCATAAGATTCACATCATTCCATACTCATAAAACCATTCCATGACCTGCCACCTGTCTCTCTGCGAGTGGTTGACTGACTGCGGACTCGACACACTACTTGTCGATCAGCGGTGTTGACAGCTGCTTGATACAGGAGCAGCTGAATGATGTGACTGTGTGGAAATGGAGATGAAAACTGTCTTTAGGTCCCACATTAAGAACTGAAGCGCTGTGTATTTTACTAACACAGACGTCTTTGTACGTGTCTGTCAACAGTACAGTGCAATGTGACTGCAGTATATTTGGATGTACTGTATATAGTCACTCACATTAATGCAGGCTGTTTGCACGACAGGACATCAAATGATATTTATTATTAATAGCTATGTGACTGTAATTAACTCTCCCATTAGCTTGACATTATTGATTCATAATTCCTAATGTATTGACCCTTACTGTTTTCCTGAACTTTGATCCATCCAATTAAAGCTTATTCAAGCTTCAGTTTAGGTTTTTGTCACCAGACACCGTATGCATTCACTATTTTCTACAGCGTATCATATTTGATTAGATTTTTGAGAGCCAGTCAGCCATCCATTTTCATTACTTTTGGTTGTAGTGAAAAATCAACTTGCAGAAACTTGTGTGATAGGTAATCCATCACACTGAACATGCTACCAGGATAAATTTTTGTCAAAGCTTCAACTTTATTGATCCACACGTAGATCTCAGAAGTGTTTACGTCTTCTGGTGCGTTCATGTGGTGGTGATAGCCTGACAAATGCTGTATTCACATTCACTGTTGCAAGTTTTTTGAGCGAATAAGAATCAAAATAATAATTTTTATTGCATCTTAACAAAGTAGTATATTATCAGAAGCTTCTTTGTGCATCCAGTCACATTAGAATTTAAAACAATACATTTTGTTCAATCTAAACAAGTATGATATGCTAAACTGATCACCTTTGACCTTTCTGTTTAAATGCATTTCTTTCTACTTTTTTTTTTTTTTTTGCCACTGTCTGTCTCGTTGATATTATGCAGTAATGACTCATCCTGTAGGCATCTCAAGAAAGTTTCTATATTTGCTTTTAAACATGCAGAATCAGCTGCACTGTTTTGTTTGGACTAACTGGAGGAAAAACTGGGTAATTGAGCAGCAGCAGCCACTGTGGCTGGGCAGACAAAAAAAAAAAGAGATGATGTTTTAGATGTCATTGCATTTTAAACACCAATTTTTATGCGATTTCTGGGACGTGCTGTGTAACTTGTGGAACTTCATATTTGGCTTGTTCTTTTGGAACATTGTTAATCCACCGTTCATGTGCAATTTGCTTGAGTGTTTGTAAACAGCGTAGGTACAATCAACAGCAGAATGAGTGCTTACTGTCATTTCATTATGAATATGAAATTTATTTTCATTACTAATGACTGTTTTTCTTTTCTCTTGTTCCCTGCCAATTGTTTCTTGCTGCTGCTGGTTGATTTGCCAGAGGAGGTTTGCTACTTGTAATTTTTTACTTAATTGTATTCTCATCAAATAATACATCCTTGTCAGACACATTCCCCTGTTGCAGCAGCAAAAATATCTCCAGCTCTACGCTACCCTGCTTAAGAGCACCCAATGATTCTTTGATCATTACTATTCAGTCCTGAGTGTGTTGCTATTATTAATAGTGATTTAAAAATAAAAAATTGCTGTCGCTTGTACAAATTGGCTTTGCAGTCATAACGTGATATATGACAATTACTCTTTGAAACAGTAAATGAGTTTGTTGGACAAATATGAATTCAGGAGAATGAATACAAGTCGGTGTGTGTGTGTGTGTGTGTCTACAGCTGTTGAAAGTGGTGTGGATGGTCACATGGGACAGGTGCACAGCTGTGTGTAGTTATGGGTAGGATGGGATAACTTTTTCTTTTTCTTGACGACCTTTAACCTTTAACTGTCCAGGGAGGGATTATGGGATTGCTGTTCTGTTGGGTTTTGGGTTCTGAAGCTGACATGACACTATCTGCGGTATGTGACATTATTAGGAGTTTAGCGATAATGGTTACATAACCATAACTTTTTTTTTTTTTTTTTTTTTTTTTTTTAATAAGCTTTTTGGCTTGAAAATATTCTGAACTGAACTGTACCACCAACAACATTGTATTTGTATTTGCAGCGTCACATGATCAGACTTGTCTAAACTGTCTTGACAGACCCGGATGTGTGTTTTGTCAGGATGTGTAGATTCGAGGGTGGGTGATTTTGAAGCCATGGAAGTCTGATTATCCCAATTACACTGAGATGAGGAGTACATGTGGAGCACGCTGGGTCTCTTTGTCACATCAACCTGACATCTTTATTTGTCCTGTTACCTTGGAAATGAGTGCTGTGAGGGAAAAGGAGGAAGATGAGGGTCTAACTCAAGACGTCTTAATATATCAGCGGCTGTGTGATGAATAACCCACTCTCCTTATGTGCACCGTGTTTCATCGTCCACAACATCAGTGTCTGATCTCTGGAGATGCTGATAATGTATGATTCTAGATGTGCAGAAAATTTAGCTTTTATTTGCAGTTTTGCAATGTGTTCAGTCATCATCCAAATACAACGGAAATAGAGCTGAAACAATTAGTTGATTTAATTAAGTCAATTGACAGAGGATTAATTTGGAGGATGCCAACTATTTTGATAACGTGTAATCTTTTCGGATTCTCTGTTTCCGGCTTCTCAAATCAGAGGATTTCATGCTTTGTCATGTAGGCTGTGATAGTGAACTGAATATCTTGTTTTGATAAAACGAACGATTTGAACCAGTCACCTTATCATCTGGGAAATTATTTAAATATTTTCTGACATTTCACAGACAAAACAATTAATCAGGAAAATAAAGCCAATAATCAGTAGATTAATTGCTAATAGAAAATCAGTGCTCTGCCTTTAGTGTGGTTTTGTGCTCAAACACTCAAAAGCAACTTGCAGCCATTTATTCAGAACTTGGTTTAGAGAGTGTTTATTGACTTTTTTTTTTAAAGTACTTTGAGGAAGTATTTTCCTTTTTATTAGATAGAGAAGAATAGGGAGTTGACAGGAAATGAGGGAGGTGGGGGGTGGGGGGGTGGATAACATAGAACAAAAGTCTCCGGCTGGATTTGAAGCCAGAACATTGCTATTACATGATCTGCTTTTAAACCCCTAGGCCATGAAAATGAACTCAAACTTCTTTCTAACAAAGAAATAGTCCCTATAAAACTGGCTCGATGACACCAGACGTAAATGAGAAAATATATCTTATGCGTTTTTATGTAATATTGGAAAACTGACCTTTTAAGATTAAGACTGATTCTCTTTCCACCAGTTGCAATATTAGGTTTTCCTGAATCAGATTTAGTGTCTGCAGTTGTCAGTTTGTGTTGCAGAGTGTGTTTGCTGGTTAACTGCTGTGTAAATGACTGCTGGAGGCCAGTTCTCCAACTGTCCACCACACTGTCGTACTGCTACCACTGCTTTTTGCTGCTGGCGGCCACTGAGTCGACCATCAGCCACACCAGCAGCCTCTCAAGCTGTCTCTCAGGGTGTGGTTTCCTGAGTCCACGCACTGAGCACACACACACACACATTTCATGTCTGCTAGTTGATGTAGCATGGTGGTGGGCTGTTACTGCCTGCTGGTCCATAACTCACAGAGTCAGGTTACTCTGCTACGTGGAGGGAAGATAAACACTAGCCCCGGGGGCGGAGTGGTCATTGTGTTGAGGAGCACACGCTTACGAATAACAGGCCTGTGTTTACTGGCGGAGTCAGAAGAGTGGTCACAAAGAAAATGCTTTCAGTTTCTGTGCTGGTGGTGAGTTCGTTTTTCATTTCCTCATAGAAGTGGCCTCTTTTTCTTGAGTCTGAATGTTAGTGTTGATAACACACAGAATGCCGACGCACAGAACAATTCCCTGTCAGCAGTAGCGCTGTGCAGCATTGTCTGCGTTGTCAGTAGCTTTGAGGCTGTCACACTTGAATACACTAAACAGCTGTAGCTGCCTGGAGAAATTCAAGCTGCACCCTGTTTTGAGCAGTCAGTGTTGTGTAATTTTTGATGGCACTGAACTTAACAGTATTAATTACAGGGAAGCAGTGGGTGAATTCCTAAGACATGGTCATCTCGTATGACGGCAAGTACAAGGACATTTGGAAACTCTTTGGTAACACATTAGGTATGGAGTCAGCAAGGTGACTGGTCTCAGAAAATTTCCACTGCAATTAGCAATCTCCCACTGTCAAACAATGCTTGCTGGGATTAGTCAAGTGATAACCTCCTAATTTGTGATTGGGGGTTAAACTGGTGCAAGTGAACAAGGGTGCCTATAGTAGATGCTCTGCTATTTCTTTATTTGGTCACATCATCCCAATAATTATGAGGAAAGATGGCTTCTTAGGCCACAGTGACACACTTAATCAGTATGGACAACCTCTATAAACATGCTCCTAAATCTGATATCTATAATAGCCAGCATGCTAGTATGTGTCTGACCCTGTCTTTCATGTCATGTCTCCTTCACATATTTCAGATTTGAATGGCTTATCTATGAAGAAATTGTGTTTAAAACAATAAATGTTAATTTCACATAAAATCTAACTTGTTCATGGCGATTTCAAATGAGTGGACAGCCCCTTTGGACTTACCAGACTGATGCAATTCACCCACACAAGCGAACATTGGTTTAAAAAAAAAAATTAAAAAAAATAGAACATCCAGGAAGTAAGTCTTAAGATTATTGCAAGGCCATCAAAATGTTAAAGTTTAGCAAGAATTCATGAAATTGCTGGTTGGCTAAATCGAAGTAAAGTTGCACTTCACCTGCTGTGTATCCTTCAGTTCATCAACAGTGCCCTGACATGAAGCACAAGACTGCATCAACTGAGAAGGGGCTCGGTTCTGCTGAGAATGTGTCAGAAATGAAAGCCGCTCGCTACTTAGGTTTTTGAATTTTATTTTCATGCTCCAAAGAAGTGTAGCAGCACAGAGGTGTCATTTTTTTCTAACAGGAAGTGTTTGGCGATGTTGCACCTGTTAACTCAGTGTAACTCAATCAGGATTTGAGCTTGGCTAAATTCCTGAAATGCAAACATTGTTTTCAAGTTTGCATGGGTACCTGTATGTAATTGTGCAAACAATTTATTTAGCTTGATACTAGTATTCTGCCTAAAATTGTTACCGTAACTACAGACTTGATATAATTATGATTTGGACACTTGCAAAAGAAATTAGGAAAATTAGAAAATTAGGTCTCTTATTTTGCCTGTATATAATAAGACAGAGGGCTCTAGCTTCCTCTGTTCTGTGTTCTACTTCCCCTTCACTGTATATACGATAGCACAGAGACTGTAGCATATAGTCGTGTGTGTGTGTGTTCTGTGGAGGGTATCTAGTGTAACTGACTGACTAATTTTTAACAATTTCAGTTCCTGTCTCTGCGTTCTTAAGTTCTGATGTGTTTGCACTTTTCTCCCTGCTTTTGCTCTCCGGATATTTCATTCTGCTCTTCAAGCGAAATCAGTACTGCATCCACCTTCCACTCCTTCTCTTATCTTCCCATCACACATCAAATATTCCAACAGGATCTTGTCAAAAACTTGAATCAGCCAGGCATTGATATGTTATTTTCCCTTTTACTTACTGGTATTTACTGGTTCTTACCAGCAGCTTGTGGAGGTTTGCAGAGAGATAAGGATGATTGTACTCCCAGGCAAATCACATACACAGTCCTTCCCTCTTTGATTTGCAGCTGGTCTGGCTGCATTAAACCCATACTACTGTACAAATCAATGTCAGTAACATGTTGTTTGACTATGTTATTTAGCTGTAAGGTAGGTTTAACATTTTATCTAATCGAAATCATTTGAAATCGCATATCAGATCTATTTAGGTTCAACTTCCACTATTTGTTTAAAAGAAAAAAAAAAAAAAGACTAAATTCTGATTCACAAAAAATCTTTAATCTCTAAATCTCTAATCACCTCTTCTTGGATGAGAAGGCAGAAGCAGCAGCTTTGAGTGGCTGTCTAATGATTAAAAAATAGACAAGTACATTTTGAGTCTGGCCTTTGGGTAAGGTACTTAGGGAATTAATGTTAATTAACTACAGGCTACAGGTGATATCATCTGCTGCTGGTAAAGTTTGTCATTTCAACTAGTGAAACTTTCATAACTGGGGAAAAAAAAATGCAAGGCCCACTGTCTGAATATTTGGTGCAGTGCTCTTTGTTAATAAAAAAGATAAAAGATTCAATAAGAAGTTTGTTTGAACTCTAGTGATTCCGGGTGATTTTTCAAAACTGAAAACAAATTCACAATACAGTTATCATCAACAATAGCTGTGGAGCGAGTTCATTTGGTCTCCCTTTTTTAAATTTGAATTCGACTTTTTTTTCTTTTCAAGGTAATGTCAAGTCACTAGTAAATGGCATTTTAGTTGGACCTTGGATCCAGATCTTAAAAAGAATATTTAGACATTTTAGGAAAAACACCTGCTTGCCCTCTTGTCGAGAGTTAGATGAGAAGATTAATAGAATTTAGTGTTAAGACTGGAAACGGGGAAATGGTTAGCCTGCATCCATAGGTAAAAATGAATTTACCCACCAGCATCTCTAAGGCTCACTGTTCTGTACTAAAATTGGAATTGTTTAACATTTCTTTGCCGAACCGTGTCTTCCTGAAATCTCTGTCAAACCGTAAAAATGTCTTTACACATACTGTAAGCTGTCGCAAAGTCTGAATTATTTGAAATTTAATTCTAACCACCAAGATGAGAGTGTGGAGTAAAAAGGAACTTACTTTTCAGGTGAATTTCAGTACTTGCTTCATTCTGAAAGGGATTTGTTTCTAGGCTTTTTTGGCAGGATTGGATTGATTTCACTGACACATGCTTTCTGAGTAGGGAAAATAAAAGTTTGATGTTAAAATACAAAAAAAAAAAAAGGCATTTCTTTTATAACATGATGAATTTGACTGAAGGTGAATGTGATGTCATGTAATTTTGACTTGAAACAGAATGAATGAAAGCGCTCCTCTCAGGGCCTGGTAGGAAATCGATGATGAGGTTAAGGTTGAAGGGAGTTCAACAATTTTCTTTTTTTTTTTCTTTTTATTTGTCAGAGTCTCTTCACATCACTACAGTGAGGCAAGAATTCATGAGAATTGTCGACATTAAGTTTTTTTTTTTAAGTATATTTTTGGGCTTTTTATGCCTTTAATGGACAGTATAGTGGAGAGTGACAGGAAACAGGGAGGCAGAGAGAGGGGGAATGACATGCAGCGAAAGGCCGATGCGGGATTCGAACCGGGGCCGACTGCAGTGAGGACTGTAGCCTCTACACATGGGGCGCCTGCTTAGACCACTACGCCCTGAACTTTGAATGGCCCATTCCTGTGTATCCAGGGCAGAGCCAATTCTAGTTACGCTACTGAAAATGAATCATTTTCTGTGAATTAATGGAGTGAGTGAGTGAGTGAGTGAGTGAGTGAGTGAGTGAGTGAGTGAGTGAGTGAGTGAGTGAGTGAGTGAGTGAGTGAGTGAGTGAGTGAGTGAGTGAGTGAGTGAGTGAGTGAGTGAGTGAGTGAGTGTGTGTGTGTGTGTGTGTGTGTGTGTGTGTGTGTGTGTGTGTGTGTGTTCCTATTAGCATCTTTTTTTTATCCCTTTTGTCTCTCTTTCTTCACACCTCCTTGAAAGCTGAGAAAGATTGTGTAAAAAGTGAAGGTCGTTTTCGCAAATGTTGTTAAAACCCCAGAGAAATTTTGTTTGGGGTGTGTAAAAAGCATCAGCTCTTGCGTTTTCCCGAGCAACAAGTCTGTTTATCCCAGATGTCTATTCAGAGCTCATTTCGCCAACCACACAATTAATCACATCCAAACTGGGACTCATTAGCATATAATCAAATAGGACAGCAAACAGAAGCAGTGCGAATGCAGTAAACTTAAATATCACGGAAGTTTTTGATTAATCCGGCATATAGGGTAAATAGGCATAGAGACATTTAGGAGGTAGAGAAGTTAGTCAGATTGCTCTGGCTCTGATAAATGTTGCAGCTACATTTGAAATGACAATGAGCTAAAAAAAAAAAAAAAAAAAACATTATGATAATTTATTCCCAGTACGATATGAAAAAGTGTTGAAGTAATCACCAGTCCCGGAGCTCAGTGCAGCACAGGCTCTGTGTGTTTGTGTGCTTGCTTATGAAATTATACAATGTCAGCGACGGTTAAATTATCTAACAGTTTAAGTTTGAAATTTAGATTTGTTTAACACTTTATCTAAAACTTGGGAAGAACTGCAGTGCCAGATTTGTTGCGTCTCCATTCATGTGTGTGTGTGTGTGTGTGTGTGTGTGTGTGTGTGTAGCAGGTTTTATCAGAGGAGCCCATCAGGTTTTACTGATGCTCTGTTAATCTGTGTGTGAGCGTGTGTGAGTTCTGGCAGGGCATTAAGTCCAATCATTGCTGCCAACACAGCTATGGCATCTGTGCCATGATGAAATTAATGTCCCCCTTCTCTCTCCCCTGACTTGAACCTTTCAGCAGAGGCACTAGTCCAACATACAGGCATATTTGTAGCTTTTTCGTTTTTAGAAAGTCCTGTCCTGCCATAAAAGGAATTCAGTGACAAAGTGACACATCCCTACAGGGAACAGCGATAAAAGCTGGAAATTGCATTTTCAAGCATTAGTCTGTACCTGCAAAATGAACTCAGAATACATTTCCGTGAAAGTCAAATTTCTGAGAACTGTCTTAATGAGGAACACACACCATAGACAGCTGTTATTGCACCATATTCTTTTCAGTTTCCAAATGATTCTCTCTATAACTGTAAAATCAGCTTACGATAACAGAGTAAGTGGGAGAGCAGACTCTTTTCCGTTCGTAATGAGTCAACACAATGCATGTATTGAACTCACTTGAAATCCAGAATGTAATATCTCTTAAACCGAGCGTTTTTAAGATCCTATCTGATGTGTGCTGTAACTCTCTTTCATAACCCACCAATCCTCGGGGAAGACACCTCTTTAAATATAGACTATAGCTGTAGTACAGTAATGTTCGGATTGATTGATACACAGCCTACTTTTTCTGCCTGGTTGCGCATCAGAACCGAAGAACGGGATCTCAGCCATATCTCAGGTCTGATCTGACAGCGGGGACGCAGAGGGGCCTCTTGGTAAACTGAATAACAGCAGAGCGCAGCTGAGCAGAACGCAGAGGAGACAGGACTGTGATTTACCTGGTGCAGGAGCAGAGAGGAAGAGCTGGAGACATGGGCTGAATTGTCTGTCTTCGAAATAAATGGACTTCAGTGGGATAATAGGAGCTATAATAATATTTTGATGGCCTTGTCTTTATAGAGAGCCATTGCTTGCATAAGGTCTTCAAACTCCTCACATGCAAAGCAAAACCATCAATAACTCAGTTAGCCTTGGTCTAATGTAAGTGGTGCATGACAAAATTTAAAGAGCCTGAACCACACAAACTATTTCTCCTGTAGAGACAAGTTACTGAATATTAGACTCCTAACAGCCTGGTGTAGCTGTTGTGTGGCTAACCGAGCCACCTGACAAAAGGCTAACGTTGGTTTGCTATTATTTTAACATCATGTTTTAGAGAGAAGTGTTAAGGGGGTAATATGGAGTATTGTCGACATATCTGACCTGAAACCCATTAAACAGCTGTTTGATGTTTTTGCACTTTTCTCCCTAGTTTTACTCTCCAGATATTTAATTCTGCACGTCCTGCTTGTTCTGTAGCCACCCTCCGGTTACTCTCTCTGTTTCTTATCTTCCCATCACACACTCGCACAAACAATTCAACCACATCTTGTCAAAACTCTTATCAGGTTCTCTTTGAGTCAGCCAAGCCTTGATATGTTATTTTCCCCTTTCCTTACTGGTATTTAATTTTTTTTTTTGCCTTGTCAGAAGTAAATTTCCCTCTGGACAGAAAATAATGATTGTTTTTCACAGAAAAATCACATACAGAAAAAGTATTATTATTTTTCCTTGTTGACTTGCAGCTTGTCTGGTATACCCATACTTAGACCCATACTACAGCTATAACTGCTGTGTAGCTAACTGTGGTTGAATGTGGTTAACCTATCTGACCTGAAACTGAGTAAATGATACCAGTTAAGGTGCCATCAGGTGGAGGACTTTACATAAACTAAGGATTTATGAATCACTGCTGTTTACTTAAAACCCGTCCTCACTCCTAGTGTGACAGTTTCATATAACCAGTCAGAGGTGCATGCATTTATCTGTAGCTATTGTCCCCTTGACAGCTTAAACTGATCCCTGGAGCTGCTGCCATGGCAACAGGACAGTGTCCAATTGCAACCACAGGAGACCTGTGATTGGTTGGAGAGCTGCTGGATTTGTAGTTTTTAATATTGTTGCAGTGAACTCTGACTGGCAGCCCGCCTGGAAGACACACACATGCACACACACGCACACACACACACACACACACACACACACACACACACACACACACACACACACACACACACACACACTGGAAATGGCCTGATGTCACACCCAAGGGACCTCCTGACAGCTTGATTGATATATGTGTATGTATTTGTATGTATTTATATATGTGTGTGTGTGTGTGTGTGTGTGTGTGTGTGTGTGTGTGTGTGTGTGTGTGTGTGTGTGTGTGTGTGTGTGTGTGTATGCATATGGCGATAGTGTAATCCTGCCTGTCTATCCAGCACATCCTTTGCCCCATTAGTGCAACCTCTCAGTCCAACAAAGACCTTAGGCTTGAAACACAGTGCCAATTAAGAATGGAGTGGAGGACTGTACCGCAGTTGTTATTCTTTAGATGTCCAGTAATGAGCTGGCTGCTGCAGCGGCAGTCTGTGTTGTGGCCACAGTGATGGATGCTGTTGGTGTTTTTCATTGGACTGCTGCAAAAACATTTGAATGAACCACATCTCTCTCAAATGTAGTGCACATGACACAAGACCATCTAGATTTATTTTGTTCATCCCTCTTATTTACCTCAAATCATAGCTCGGGGAATGACTTGAGAATGCCTGCTTTGTAATTAATACAATCGTTTGCAACTGAAATACAGGAGGAGCTTTAATGATACTACCATGTGATGATGCCCTCAAGTGGGTAACTTTGTCTCCTGACCCATGCTCGTTTACTGTAACTCATTAGCCACACACACACACACACACACACAGTATGACTCCAAGTGGTCTTTGCCCATCAAAGTGACCTGTATTCTTCAGCCATGGCTCACAGCGACGTCACATAATGACTGAATATACAGATACACACTGTGCTGCGTAACTCACTACAAAAAAATACACTTTGGGTGTGAATCAGCAGCTCAAGACAGAAAAGTGAGTTTTCTGTATGTTTTCTGACATTGTTTTCTACATCATGGTATTGAGTTAACCATGATACTGTATAGACTCATTTAAATTAGCTACCTCATCAGGGCTGATGGGAGAAAATCAAAGAGGAAACATCACCAGCCTTCAGAACGGCTAGAGTGTTCCTTGGTGCAGACTTTCCAAGTGTCTGAAACTCTGAATACTGGAGGGATGAACAGCGTCCTTGCAAACGATTTTCTCTTATGCTGTGTTTTTATGATGGTGGTGAAGAGAGCTGTCAAATGTAGGTCTCGCATTGCTGGTTAGTTGGGTGGAGATGTGGAGATTGTGAAGGCCATATGCCCTTATGCCCTGTCTGGAAACACATGCGTATTTCCTGACATTTCATAGACTATAGAGAGAATAATCTGCAGATTATATTAAAATAACCGTTAGTTGCAATGCTATACAATATTTGTCAATAATTATAACTCTCCTATGGATAGAATTTATATTAAACTGTGTTTGCTACAGAGATGTTATACAACGGTTATTTCCGACCAAGTAACTTGATTGGACGAGAGGCATCCCATGAGTGCTGATAAACAGCACTGGGACTTTTAACTACATGTATCACTCCGCTTCACAGGTGTTCTATTAACCATTAATCAGCGTTACATTAATGGTCGTTATCTATCTCAGATTACAACAAACTTTGCAAAGATGAATTTCCAGAAATAATTTTTGAATTAAATGATGTATGGTCTTCAGAAGAGGATGAAGGGAAGAAGCCTGGCTACTTTGGCGCACTCCTGAGGTAACGTGTAGACGAAGTAGCAAGCTAGTGTGCACTGTGTGGGTCAGGTAAATATTTGTGTTGCTAAGCAACAGTCCAGTGCAAGTCCAATTGCAGAACTACTTTTGTTGGCATTGCCAAATAAATGATGAAAACAGACAAATCATAATCTGTTGTAACTTATTTAACTGATGGCGCTCGTAGAACTGTTGCATAAAAGCAATATCACACTTGAGGTCGTGATGTTGTACTGAACATTAGCATGGCTGTGATTGTCTTCGGTACTCTGCCTGCGTCCTTGTACCTATGACCCGTTCACAGTAGTGCTGATATTGAGTACAACATCACGAACTCGAGTGTGATATTGCTGAACTGTGTGTTTGCTACAGAGATAATATATAGGTGCAGCCATAATGCATATAATAGAGATTTCCACTGTAAGTGTTATCATTTGTGTTGCTTTTCAGTTTAGAGTTAACATAGGATGTTAATGGCTGTCTAAAGGCATCACCATCAAGTAGGAGCTGTTTTCAAGACGCACTGTGTGAGGTCACATTCTGAAGTTTAGTAGTCTGCTCGGATAAATAGTAGGAATACAAACCTGTGAACACATTTATCTGTGACATGGTGAACAGGCAGTGACTAATATTCTAGATTTTCAAAGGGACATTTGAAGGCGGTTGTGGAGGGAGAGATGTGATACAGTTGCTGCCTGAGGTCAAACAGAAAGGAAAACGCCATGGATCAGAAATAAGGGGAAGCTAGTTATTACAGGTTTGGCGCTTTTCAACTTGGTCAACGGTTGGAGCAGCTGTGACTGTGATACACGGCTCATGGAGGCAATTGGGGTATTTTAAAATCTGCAATTTGTGTCAAACATTGTACCAACTCCCTCTTGGAGTCATAACTTAGTCAAATCTGGACAGAAAGACATGATATACATATTTCTATATTTGTAGCCCATAGTTAACATTAGCTAACTATCTCCATGGCAATAATGTGCTTCGTGTTTACAGCCCCAAATTAATGGAACTGCAGTTCCAAAAATTAAAGCATGAATTAAAGGATAGACAAAGAATGATAATGACAAGGAGTGACAGAATATATTAATATTAACTTGAAACAATTTGAAAATGTGTGTGCATGTGTGCGTGCACACGTGGGTGTGTGTTTGTGTCCTTAGTATGATCCTCTACCGCTGTGCCCGCCAGCTGTTGCATGAGAGGCTGATATGTGTGTGTTTGTGAGATCATATGAGCCTAATCACCTCTCCCTCTTGATAAATACTTACCAGAGACAGTGTGGTGATTAACTAAAGTGGCAGCTCTGGATATGCTGGTCTGTTTCACACACCCTCCCCTGCCATCAATGCTGGTTTCTGATTACTGGCATTTAACTGACCTCCCATCGGTCTGCTTGCTTTTTGGTTTCTTAATCCAGTCATTTTCATACTGCAGAGCTCCGGGGTTTGCTTGGCAGACATGTTTGCGTGCAAACACATCCACACATACACGCAGTGGTAAGAAGGAGTTAAAGCTTAATTGCTGTCAGTGGCAGTACAGATGGCTGCATTAACTGAAGTTAAAATGACCCATTTGTAAAACCTCTTGTGTAACTCCCCAGGACAGCCCCATACTGCTGCTGCTTTCATAACTCTATCTGAATCTATCCGAGAACGACAGGGAACTACACTGTGTGTATCGCCCCTTCACTCTCTCTCTCGTGGAAATCATGATCCCGAATTTCCAGGTCTTTGGGGGAAAAAAAAATAATTTCTTGCGCTCATGGGATCACCTCTGTAGTGATTTATTACACACTTTGGGGATCACCTCTGTGATAATTTATTATACTCTGTGCCTGTGCTATTCTGGGACAAACTTCTGCTCTCCTGTGGAAAATCACAGGAGACAACTGTACCTCTGGTGGTTTGAGAATAGACCAAAGTTTCTTACACTATACTATAGGTCAGCACCAAGGAAAGTTCATGGGCATGTTTTCGAAGAGTTTTAATGTGTTTTAATACAATGAAAGAAAGTATCCAAAATGAACCTGGACTTCAGACTCTTTATGAATTAATTTTTGTCTGCACATTTAATCTGTCCTTAACCTACCTGCTTGTCATTCTTTTTTTCAGCACAAACTCAGCTCAGTATAACTCTGTTAAATTGAAAAAATGATGAGTCAAAGTATAAATCCGCCAAGGAACCCACAAGAGAAAAAAAACGACACAGGCGCTTGTAACAATTTACATATCTTGGCGATAATCACTCAAAATATAATTATAGAACAGTTGTGGCAGACAGCCATCAAAATTTGACTTTAGTCTATTTGGGTTCTGACAAGGTCAAAGTCTACAAAATCTAGTGTCAGAAGAGGTCAGTCAAATGATCAGCAGTGAAAACACTTGCTGCTGTACCGCTTTAGCTTTACTTCTTGTTTCTTAACATAGAGTTTCATTTCATCTCTACAGCTTCAGTGACATGGAGGATTTTTCTAGTTTATTTGGACATGATGTTATTTCCTTGTAGCTAATCTCCATGTGTCCTCTGTGTGTCCTCTGCAGGGCGGTACGGGCGAGGTGTCGCAATTCAGACCATCATGCCCTTTGCTCTGGCAACAGGACAGGAAGTGTGTGTGTGAGCGTCCCTGGTTGGCTCTGCTGGGATGAACATGCCACTGCACCAGATCTCTGTCATCCCCCGTGATGTGACCTCATCGCGGGTGTCAGGCAGCGGGAAAGCTAAGGACAAGGACAAGCAGGTATGTGAAGAGTTAAACAGCCAGATCAGGTCACATTACTTAAGTGTGTGGACACAGCTGAGGATTATGGGGTGGTTTTATCCCATAAAGTTTAATTTTTGTATCCTACATTAGCAGGGGTGAATTCTGATCTTGGCCCCACAAACTGATTTGCGGACTAATATCACACATATTTGATAATTCTGACCCAACTTTTACCCGCACATGCACATGCACTATGTCGTCTGGAGGGAACGGACTAAGGATGTGTTGTGTTGTTTACTTTGGATGACTTGTTGAGACATACTCCATTATATTTAAATTGATCATTATTTACTTTTTAAATGTGAATGTAGGAATGATGAAAATACACTATTGATGAGACTGTCTGCATACATTTATTAAAGTTGCTCATAACCCATTTTTTACCCCTCTAAAAAAAAAAACTAATTGGGCCTCATTCAACAACCATTCTTAAGAAGACATTTCTTCTTAAAACCCACTTACGCACTTTTTACAAAGATTCTGACATTCACCAATGTTTTCTTAGTTGGGATTTGTTCTTAGGTAAGAACAGAATCTACGCACACTCAAGAGCACTCTTACACACATTTGAGTGCTGACATGTTTAAGCAAAATAAGTGGTTGTTGCATTTTCTTCTGTTCCTCTGTAATATAATGTTATATTATTTAAATTACAATAATATTTTTGTAATTTTTAATATTTAAAAGAAAATAGCATTTGTTATTTTATAAAGCATTATGGTCTTTTAAAATGAATGACCACTACATTAACACTTAACTGCTCGTTTGGGGCTCGCTTCCTGCAGCAGTACCTCGACTTCAGAGCTATTAAAGTTCCTTTTGTATTTTGATTCCGCTGCTACGTCTTTAGATTTTTGTTTTGCTATTTTCTCAACTTTCCCTTACAGTATCTCTTTGGGACTTCTGTCTGTGTCTGCACATGACCCTTCAGTCTCATGCCCTTTTTAAGGGCATTTTCGGGCGTTCACCTATGCCGTTAGGCCCAACTGGCACGCTTTCAATATATGAGGAGATTGGCATTCATCAATCTAAGAACAAAAGTGTGCACAATTCTGCAGTTTAAGAACACATTCATGAATCTGACACAGAGTTTTCTTAAGAACTTTCTTAAGAACTCAAGAAAGAATTTAAGAAAATACTTAAGATATTGGTGCTGCTTTTCATTTCAGCACCACATTAAGTTATTCTCTCCTTACTTTCATACATACACCCACAGGAAGTAATTTTTGCCAGATGCCTTAAGAACTTCAATATCATGTATGTTCCTTTTATTATTTATTGTGTCTGTATTTTTAAACTTGGGTTAACATTGTGAAATTTTTATTTATAAAAAACAGGTTGCTGCAAAAAAAAAAAAAATCTAAACCTACTGAATGCACTAAAGATTGGTGGAAATATCAGCTAGATGTCAGACAAAAGCAAATGGGTTTGAATTCTAAATGAAAAGAGTGTAACATTGTCACGGTGGTGAGAAAGTCACCCCAGGTGTGCCGTAGTTTTTCATCAGAGAGCAATCAGAAAGTTATTTTTTTAATCCCAGGGGTGTCAATCCCAACACAGTAAGATAAAGTCTGCATTACAACGTTTCTCTCATTTCTGCGCTGCCTCTGGGTTGAGCAGAGGTTTTGCATCTAATGAGATTGGTCAAAGTCTGGTCTGCTTTTCCATTTGTGCCTAAAACTACCTGTGGGCCATCTGGTTTTGCAGTTACTGTATGTGGTCAACTTGTAACGGTGCATAATTCATGGTGATGGATTTATTCATGATAGTTTGTAAATTGTTGTCTACTTCAAATGTACAAAATGAATCAGTAAAATCACTAGTTTAGGGCACTTTTGCATTATCTCTGTAGGGTTTTTTTTTTTTTTATAAGATATCTAGTTTTCACACAAAAATCTGAAATTTGGAAACACTGAGATCTATCAAAATAAAGGCCTCAACAAATCCATCTGGTCGCTGCTCATACAGAAGAGAATTAGTGCCACACCACCTCTGAAATGCTCATCTGAGCCTCTCACAGATTTTGACTCTTGTCTCTGAATTTTTTCATTATGAATTACTAGGATTTTTTTTGATGTCTGAGGTAGTTATCACGTTTGATTTGTTAGTATTGAAAAAAAAATCAGGTGAAAGATTTACATTTACAGTTATATTTACTCATTTGGTAGACGCTTTTATCGAAAGCGACTCCGAAGTGAGGAACAACATTCAAGCTTCAGTACAATAGGAGACCTTGGAGTAAGCAGTAAGTATTAAATCTACTTTAAGACAAGTAGACAAAGTGCAAGGAGATCAGGTAACATGTCTTAACAGGCACACTAAGTGTTAGGGAGTTAGAGGTGTTAGGAGAGGAGGTGTTCAAAAGATTCTTGAAGATAGAGAGGGACGCCCCTGCTCTGATAGCATTTGGTAGCTTGTTCCATCATCGGGGAACCACAGACGAGAATGGTCTGGACTGTGACTGCCTCGTGTGCAGGGATGTCAATGCCGACAGCATTCCCTGGTAGAATGCCATGTCAGAACAGGAGCGCCTCCTATGATCAAGTTCAAGTAGATGGGTGCAGACCCAGAAGTCAATCCTGAAGGCAAACATTATTGACTGGAATTTGATTCTGGAGGCCATGAGTAGCCAGTGGAGGTCAATGAGCAGCGGAGTGACATGTGCCCTTTTAGGGTGATCGAAAACCAGACATGCCGCCGCATTCTGGATGATGTGCAAGTGTTTCACGGTGCATGAAAGCAGGCCTGCTAGAAGGCCGTTGCAGTAGTCGATGCGAGAGATAACCATGACCTCTACCAAGAGTTAGGGTGGCATACGGAGTCGGGTAAGGACAAATTTTTTTTATGTTGTATAATGCAAAGCTGCATGTCCGGGAGACAGATGCTACATTGACTGAGGAGGATAGCTGTTCATCAATCATGACACCCAGGTTTCTTGCAACCTTGGTTGGGGTGAGAGATGAAGAGGTAATTTTTAATGTTGATATTGCGATGGAGACATTGATTGGCACTCTAGGACCATGACTAAATTCTGTTCTCAGTCTCACATATATCGCTTATCGATCTTTACTTTCCCTTTTTATTTCTGTACTCCAGCACCAACAAACACCACAGTGAAGTACTCTCAGAGTGCAGTTGCTTTTTTGAGCTTTGGAACAAAGGGAGGTGCTAAGACAATATGTCCGTGGTCTGCCCTCTCTCCTCGGCCTCATTAGATCACAATAGAGCCTGGGTGCTAAGTGCAGCAGCACAGGTGTTCTTAAGAGGCTTCTTCATGCTGCATATGGCGCCGTGTTTCAGCCTCCCTGTACTGTGCAAGTGATAGTACACACAAGCTGTAAATTGGCACCAGCATATGTTTTTTTACTTACAGACACACCTCACTGATGATTAATTTGCTATCCTTTTCTGTACTCACTGTGAAACTCCAAATCATGCCTTGTCATTGAAGAAAGTAAACTTGGATTAGTTCCAAAATTGGTTTCACATCCTGCTATTAAATAAAGATGCGGGTTTGTTTGGATACCTTTGGTACAATGCATGCTTAACAGGATAGTCCTAGTCTGTCATAACAAGGTTATCTTTGTTTGCTGGGGAATGGAAATGAAACTGTAAGCTTTCCAATGTCTGGGGGGGGGGGGGGCTTTGGTCTCCCTGCCGCCAAAAGTGTAAGGATCTAATCCTGCATCTCTGTGCTCAGCATCACTCTGTACCTCTGTCTGTCTCCTGCTGGCTAAGCCTCCTTTTCCCCCCTAAAAATAAGTGGATAAACAGTTGCAATTCCCATCCTCCCTGTGGGACCATCAGCAGAATGGAGAAACAGAATGGAGGGGAAAAAGGAGAGGGAGAACGGCAAGCGTTTACTTTGAATGCTGATCAGCTTCAGGGTCCTGTGTGTGTGTGTGTGTGTGTGTGTGTGTGTGTGTGGTGTGTGTGTGTGTGGTGTGTGTGTGTGTTGTGTGTGTGTGTGTGTGTGTGTGTGTGTGTGTGTGTGTGTGTGTGTGTGTGTGTGTGTGTGTGTGTGTGTGTGTGTGTGTGTGTGTGTGTGGTGTGTGTGTGTGTGTGTGTGTGTGTGTGTGTGTGTGTGTGTGTGTGTGTGTGTGTGCCCAGAGCTTAGTCACAGAGCACAGGCCCATCTGGCCCTCTTAGACAACACAACTGGTCTTTTAGTGCCTCAAGAAAAAAAAAACAGAACTTTCCTCTACTTAGAATTCAGAGTTAGTCAGCTGCTCCTTTAGAGACCAACACTTCTTTAACTGTTGCTGGCCCCTCCCTGGCCTCTCTCCTCCACTCAAGTTCATTTGTCTTCTTCAAAATCCTCTTTGGATATGTGCTTGTGGGCATTGTGTCCATGTGCTGTGGTCCTTCACTTGAGAACTCATATTTGGGTAGATAAATTGAAGTTTAAGAAACATTTTTACTTCCTGCAAAAAAAAGAAAAGAGAAGAAAAGAAAAATTCCCTTATAGTTCTCAGCCTTGGCAAATAATACGGTCAGATTTGTTTGAGTCTGGGGTTTTTGATAAGAAGTGCAGCGAATGGATTATGCATGAGTTGACAATAAAGTAAGCTCTGGCACAGGTTGGCAGGTAGGGAAGGAAAAAAACCAACCTCGCTTTGCTGTTTGAGATTTATAAGTCACGTGGTGTGTCTGGGGAAATGCATACAGTGTTTGTTTATTGATTGTTGTATCTCTTCAACATCATCTACAGTGTCCCTCGCTGCCATTTTTACTGTAAGTTATTTGAATAAGCAGCATGTGATTACATCCAGCAAAATATAGCAAAGCTTCAGTGGACACAGCTGTAGCTTTCATTTTCACCGTCACACATTTGTTCGTGCTAGTCTTATATTTAGCAGCGTATCTTTGTGACTGTGCACAAACGGAACACTGTGATACTCGATATCCGCCCTTTTGATGCTGCATGTATTTTTTATGAAAGCACAGACTGCTGGGAGCTTTGTCCTTCAATAAGAGTGTGTCAGAGTCAAGGACAGAGAAGACTCCCTGTCTCTGCTCTGATGTTTGGCGGTTTGATAACAGTCGCTGCTGCAGCGCTCCTGGGCTCTGATGGAGCATAGCTGGGCTTTGTAGGGACCAACATCAAACACTGACCGCCACAGCAGAAACTTCCAACACAGCCTCCAGGCTAGACAGGAAGTGTTTAATGGGCTTGTCTTTGCTTATTTAACTAAGCACTTTTAGCATATTGACATAACTTGTTTTTGTTCCTTGAATGTCCTACTGTTTGTTCACCACTTGAAACAGCATCCTCACATTTTTGATGTACTTGAAGCAGTTTGGCTGCAATGGTACATAGAACCCAGCACTTTAAAATCCCGCCCAAACACTGTTCGATTAAATTCTACAAATGTGTTTAGAAAATATTTGAAAATATATTTCTCAGACCCGGGGCAAGGAAACATTTTCCAAACATTTGGTGGATCTAAACTGTCCAAATCAGTCCATTCCAGATTGCAGTGCCCAGGGCCTTGCAAATGGAAATATGATAAAATGATAATTGCCCAGAAAGCCTTGGGGCTGGGTAAACTAGCATGAAATGCTGAATTATCAGGAAAAGAGTGTTGACATGTTGTGTGACTTGAGTATAGAAGGAGTCAACTCAAGGTGGTCACATCTAGTTGGAAGCAGAGGATGTGATCGGTTTATCGTGCATGCTTCGGCTATATCTGTGTTTCCTCTGGGATGTACACTGGTGCACAAATTATCTCCCTCTGACACACACACACACACACACACACACACGAACACACACAGTATGCACACTTACTGTACATGTGCTAATCATATTCAGGTTACACAAATGTGGACGTGCACAAATTGTCTCACACATGCATATAAACATGCATACACAAGCACACCACCCTGTGTTGGTGTAGGTGTTCTGAGGCCAAACCGGTGCTGCAGCCTGTCTATAAAGCAGAGGCTGGAGAGAGAAGATAACACAGGCGGAATGGGATTCTCTCTATTCTGGCAGCAGTGTTCATAAAGGTATGAATGTTGTGTGTCAGCAAACTAACCTACTTTATATACGTCACTCATGGAATTCAGAAGGAAACTCAGTAAACATCCCGCCTTAAGATGCTGACATACAGAAAACACAGAATCATTCCTGACTGCTTGTGTATGTGTTCTGGTAGTAGGTATTAAGGCTATAACCTAATTTGATGGATTTTTTAAAGACGTTTTTAAGAAATTTGTTCTTTTTTAATTAACATTTTAGTCCATTTAAAGTCAGAACATATCCAAAATGTTCCCATAGCCAAAACATACTGTGACTCCACAAAAAACCCCAAAGATATTCAATTTACAATGATATGTAACAGAGAAAAGCAGCAAATTCTCAAATGAGAATCTGAAACCACTAAACCACATTTTTGCTTGACAAATTACTATTTGATTAATCCACTCATAGTTTCACCACCAATTTGTATGATTCACTACCAGTATATCTCTCTCTGTCTCACTGTCTGAGTCTGTCTTTCTGCAAACACATGAGCATGAGGATGGGGATGTGTGCTCAGGTTGCAGGTACACACACACACACACACACACACACACACACACACACATACACACAGCATGCCAGCACCTGGTGTTTTTAACACAAGACTCCTGCTGGACCTGGCTGTGCCAGGCCACTTAATTAAATGTGGAGGGGCTGACATGATGGCCAGGCCTTTGAGGGCCTTGACTGCGGAGTGAAAGGACTTTACTTCACTTTGTTAAAGATTTCATTTCATTAGCTGCTGTGATGGCTCCAACGGGTTATTTTACTATTCTTTTGATAACTGTGTCACTCTGTGCTATATTAAGTTTTATATATGAGATTACAGCTGACCCATGGCAGCAGAAAATAAGCTTTGAGAGGAATGGCAAGAAATAATTACAGTCCCCTAATCTGCCCTGTGTGCTACTAGACATGGTATAATGTATGATACAGAGTTGAAGGAGGGTTTGCTTTGTCTCCAGTGTGAGGAGGTGCATTCTTTTATGTGTGTATCAGCTCTTGGTTGGAGAAGAGCAGCTATTAGCAGAGAGAGACATTCAGAAGAGACGATATCTTCTAATTAACCACTTCCCTGTCACCTTTCTCTAGGTCTCACAGACACACACACACGCACACACACAAATATAGACACACTTTCAACATTTCAAAATGAACACTTTACTGTTAAGACTTAGCAAGTAAATCTATCTATATGTTAAGCTGGAAGCTTTGGAAAAACACATTTTCAAATGATAATCTCATAATTTGCATATTATGTGGGCTGTTGTATAATCTAATTCAACAGATGTATAGCTATTAACCTACTAACCTGTGGAAATTTGTTCAGCGTGTCACACACTGCAGGAACAGAAAGTGCGCCTGAACCCAAAAGAGCTCTCCGCAGTGAAAGCCACCAATTTCACAAGAATAAATTTAAGGGAACCAATTTAATTTTTGCACAAAGTTACCAAGGTACATTGCTCAGACGTTGAATGTTTCTGTGATGGGAGTGGCTGTGATCGTAGTGCACAGACACGCAAGTGAAGAGCCAACATAACTAGAAAAAGTCATGCAGTCAGTCAGAGAAGAAGTTTTTCAGCAGCGGAATGATTGTGGCAGACTTCAGGCAAGGTGCAATGATGGAGTTAGTCATGGACAGACGGAAGATCTTTGTGACGAGCTCGTCGTCACAAAGATCTTCCACCTGTCTGCCACAATCATTCCACTGCTGAAAAAGACTGTCAACAGCAGCCTCCACGAACACCATCCACAGTGGCACCTAAACCATCTATCCGCTCTCCTCTTTGAGACACTGCTGCATCAGTCTCCACTCTGTTCTCCATCCAGAACTGTCTATCGCTCTTCTGTTCCATGTAAAGTGTCACCGCAGGGTGTCAGAGGACGCCATTTAATTGCCTGTGACATGCTGACTTGACTCCTGTGACTAACATGGCCCCGAACATTCAGCCACTGCCAGCCAGATCAATGGTGAAGACTCTCTGTGCTCTCCCACAGCGCCCAAATTCATCATCCCGAGAAGTGCAGATGTTTCCCTCGCTGCAGCCTCTGGTCTGGTTCTGCGGAGTCTGACGCACAATGGCTTCCTGATGTATTGTGTTCATATGGAGATCACGCACCCCCGGTTGTATAATGGTCTGATAGGACTCACATCGCTGTCATACTCCATTGTGGTGGCCAGTATGTGGCGATCACACAGTAACATAATTAGGCTCTTGTGCATTAAGTGAACGATAGCGGGCAGTCAGATGGTGGTTTGTCACTGTAAGATATGATAATGAGATTCCCAGTTGTCGGTCATTTATAGGGGAAGTACATTTCCTGAGCTCATATAGGCACAAACACACACCAGAGTCTCTTACCACAAGGCTGCATCTTATTAATGTCCAATCCCTAATTCTCTCAATGTCTTGATCCGTCTTCCTCCTCTCCCTCCTCTCCCTCATCCCACCTCCTCCTCTTTTTCTTCATCCACCATCATCCTCTCATGGTGTTATCCGGTGGCAGATTAGCGTCGTTAATCTCTTGGCCTATGGATTCTCTATTGTGACCACACCATGAACTCCTCTTTGTTGCTGTCTGACTGTCTGGGGAGGCAGATGCCCAACAGCTGCAGATGTTTACTCATCTGCAGATTTTTTCACTTGTCTGTATAATATGCTATGACTGCTTATACTGTAATCCTGCTGGCATGACCTGTAGTGCACGCATAGTGGGATCAGCATTAGCCAGCGGTTGTGTATTATTTTGTTATAACAAGCTGCATTCAGGCTGAAGCACCTTACCTATGTATGAGGAAGAACTTTTTATCCATGCTAGCAGCAAGCGATCAGACAAACCAGCAAGGGGTGCAACCAGGATGTTTACTTCACAGGAAAATGGTTTGAGTACACAACTAAAGCAGATTCGTCATGTCGTATTTGAAGTAGAAAGTTGGTTGATTGGTTGTTTACCTTTTCTTTTACCATTCCTCCATTAAATACATTCGGCTGTCTGCCCTCAACTGGCTTATTTCTGGTTATCTCCCCATGTTCCCTGATCTCAACAATTAAGGTGTTAAGAACAATGTTATCATTACCAATAGGAATGATGGCCACAACTATTAGAATAAGACCCAGGTTGTAATAAACGAGGATTATCCCTTAACATGTGTGATAATACAGCAACAAAACTGCTTCTGCCTTCATTTTCCTGTCTCTGTTTTTGTGTATGGCCAGAATGACTCGACTGTGACCTCTCGCCACTGTACTGACAGCCTTAAATGGCACAGTAGAGTAAACTGTCATTACCCTTGAGGACTTTTTCTCAGGATAGAACCAAACACGACCAGTTTAGTCCAGTAGTTTGTACTGTAGACAGAAAAGCAAACGAATGGAGGCTATAATTAGCATGTTCAGAGTTGGTCTGAGAGACCGGGATAAGAGTAGATCTAGATCTTAGATATACTTTAATTCAAAGAGATCAGTTAAATTTAGCATGATATAATTCCAATCCTCAAGTGAAATTACTACATTACAGCGTGTCTGTGGAGACTGTCTGTAGGGGGACATTATCCACAACATGTGTCAGCTCGGCTAACATTTTCAAAAGTTAAAGTGCAGCTAAAATCTGTGCTTTTTGCAACTAATTTAAAATGGAAAATGAAAGCAGTCCAACTGCCATTTGTAATATTTGAACAACCGGGGTTTAGAGTGATGTTGTTTAAGAGCTACTGTCATCAAGTTTTCACTGGTCACTAAGGCCAAAAACACTGCTCTATTCTTTCCCATCCTTGCAAGCCAGAAAGAAAAACAGTCAATAGTAACAAATAGTTTGTCTGTTTTTTTTTAAAAAGATGTTCTGTGCTTTTGCTCAGTGTTTTTAAATTAGTGACATTTTGATGGTTTATGCTGTTTCAGAAAATGAAAACATCAAAGCTCTAAAAGCTGTGCATTCTTTTTCATTTGCTGTTGAAGCACATCTTCAATAAGCTGAATTACTCACCCTTCCTTTTAAGTGTGCACAGTGCAGCTGTGTGATGTGGGAAACTATAGAAGTCAAATGAAAGCATTGTATTGGCAGACACTATAAAATTATCTGGATAAGAATTGAGGCCATGTGTTATTATAACTGCCTGCATCCCCTCTATGTGTAAACAATACATAATTTACAACTCTAATCTATTATGAAAATTGTCTTTTCCAAATTATGATCCTCAGGGATATTTGTTGCCCACCTGTGCTGCGCTGATCGTCATCTGTGTCACTTTGTAAAAAAACATTATTACCACGTGAGATCAGTTGTGAAACATTGTCACAGGAGAGCTTGTAAAGAGCCAAATTAGCTTTCATTCCACATCATGATTCTTTCATTAATGCTTCTTTGAATCAAACGATGAGCAGATCAGTACAAATCCATCAGCTTTGTTTCTAAATCAAAGGTGAGAGCCCACTGTACACCAAGAGAATTTCACTAATGGGCAAATCTGCTACATTTTCCCTATTGTGCTTCACTAGTGGGGGAGAGTCTGTTCTTGTTATGTTGAAAAGAAAGACAGCATTCACAAAGAGTTCCCATAGGCAGAATAAAATACCAGATGTTTGTTGCTTGTAAATGTCTGCAGCTTGAAAACCTAGTGCACATTTTAAAATCTTGCAGTCCATCTTCAGCAGAGATACAGTAATGAAGGTTTGTAAGGCTTGTTTAGAGAGATAAAACTTCCTGTATTTCCAGGTCACTTCTTGACCTTTTTATGTAAATCAGTGGCTATTACAGGTTTAGATTTCGGACAATCGTTTTCCTCTTAATCATTCCATTTGTGGACTACTGGACCGGTTCAAGACAAGAGAGTAACCGATACAGATAATAGGAAGCGAGAGGCGTGATGACATGTAACACGGGTCATAAGCCACTCTTGAACCCATGAAATTGTGTTCATAGTGCTCATCCTTATCCCTCCTCGGCCTGTGGATGGTAAAGCTGCATGAATGCACTAGTACCTGGTCTCTTGATGAGGCTTTCACTGAGCACTGCAGAGAGCAGAGGACTGCGGCCTGGCATTGACATTCACCTCCTTCTACCAAGAGGAGAAACTGAGTGCAGGTAGAGCGCGCTGAGAGAGGGGCCAGGTGCGTGAATAAAAAGATAAGGTGAAAGAGAGCACAAATTACGGTCTGTTGTAAACACCGCGAAGGAAGCGAGAGCGAGAGAGGAGCATGTTGTTGCCGTAGAAACGAAGCAAAGACTGAATAAGAGTACTATTGGCAGTAGTGAAGCAGCACAGGCAGAATGTGGAGAAACAATCTGCTGTTCACCACAGACATGCTTCAACTTTGCTTCTGTCAGAGCTGTCAAATGTTGCATGTGTCAGGAGCTTCATCGTTCCGCATTCAGCTGCTTCAATGACTATTCAGGTAGTGGGCTCTCTGAGGACCGATACCATCCTCCGTCTAAACCCGTGTTTAGAGTCCCGTGTTGCGGATCTCAAAGCCTTTTGCAACAGCAACCTGAATCAGAAAAATGTCTTCTCTGTGAAATCAAGGTGAAGCTTATATGTAAGAGCAGGAGGTGTGGATACTTGCAGTCCGTCATTTTGATCGATGTGTTTATTTGAACCCATGGCACCTGACACATGAGTCCAAGGAGGCTGGCGGCCGCTCCATCATCAGTTACTTCAGGTCACGCTGCCAGGGATGACAGCAATCAGGCTGCTTCTTTTGAATGCTCGTCTGTACGAACACAACTTCTTTCTCTTCTGCTCTTATCTCTTTCAGGGCCGTGGCCTCCCTCAGGCTTGTGAATAGATTATGATGGTGCTATATGTGAAAATTTCTGAACCACTGACACAAGATGAGCATGGGGGACAATCAGGCAGAGGGAATCAGTCATCACCATGGAAACCATCTCCCAAGGACTTTGTTGAGCTACAACCTAAAGCAGCTTTGTTTTTATCTTTTTACTTCGCACCACAAGGACCTCTTTTATAGGTTTTCAAGGACCAGACCCCCTCTCTAAACCACCATTATCCAGTTTAAGGTTAACAAACTCAATTTGACTACAATTATTGTTTTGGCACACACACAGAGAAGCGCACACACTGCTTATATTAGCACTAATGTTCAGGAATGCTTTGTACACACTTACATATGTGTTTGTTTCTGTGCTGTCTACCAAACAAGTTGAGGCCTGGACTGCAGTTGCTCAGTATCACGGAAATACAGTTGGGTGTGTGTGTGTGTGTGGGGGGGGTTGGATGTTTATATTTATGTAAGAGAACATATTTGTCTCTTCACTCTGAGGTTGCTGTCGCATTATGAATCTGTTAAAGCGGCGCATATTGAGCAACATCCTCAAAGCACATATGCAGGCAAGCGTGACGAGCGAAAATGTGGGCAAACTGCTGCCTGTCGAGGGCACTTAAGTCTTGTCTGTGTTTTTCTTTGCATTTGCTTATTTTAAATTGTACGTTTGTGGGATTCGACAGAGATGACAGTCATCTTGACTCGTTGACGCACAGACACAGAGTCTGCTGTGTTTCAGGCTGACACCAGGAAGTGTACAGATCTGGGCAAGGGAAAAAGGGTTTTCTCTTGGATAGGCAGCAAACCTGTTGAGCATACGCACAGTGCACAAGTGTGTGTGTGTGTGTGTGTGTGTGTGTGTGTGTGTGTGTGTGTGTGTGTGTGTGTGTGTGTGTGTGTGTGTGTGTGTGTATCATCCAACTTGCACACATACACATAGAAACGAATCCAGCCACATGACTGAAAGCTGAAACGACTACGCTATGATAGACAGAGATGTGATGACACAGAACTGAGCCAGGACAAAGGTATTTTGCTGGTGGAAGAGGATCTGATGCGTTGCTCCTATTGACCACTCGAAGCACTCTGACTGAATACAAAACATATAGACGGCCTCTGATCTCCCAGTGAGCGAGATCACTCCGCTGAACAAACAGCTGAAACTCTAGCTGCAAAAAAGGGGCACTTTGTGTGATTTAGGAGAATGTTTCCATAAAATGTTTTCACTGTTCCCATCTCAAGGACATTAGATATCTTTGTAGTTAGCTGGTTGATCCCTCACAACTCCAAAAGTGTGCTTATCTAGGTGGAACGGATATGTAATCATCACATAATGATTTACTGTGAAAGAGTGATAATGTATTTTTTGTTTTTGAGCTTGGAACAGTCAGTTTAAGTTTTAGCATGAAAAGTCATTCCCGTGTGTGCGTTCGTTTGTGTGTACAGGAAGTTGCCACTGACTTCACTGTACAACACTGTTGACTAAAGGCTGAAATGAAGGAGCTCTAAATTTTAAGGAAAGGTTGTTGAAAAGTGTGATGAAAGAGGGAGGAGTGTGAAAATTGTCAACACACACCTACAGGCCACATGCATTTGTTTTGGTCGTGTACATCTTTGCATGACTACTGCACTGCAATCTATATCACTCTTGACTGAGGTAACTGGGACACTTATTGAGCCTGATGCCATCACTGCTCTATTCGCCATCCCTCAGTTGTCTTTGCCTAGACTCCAAGGGGATCTGACAGCTTGTGTGACATTATTGGCTAGATGCCTAATTTTGAGGAGATAGAAATCACCAACACCGCCCTCTCACACTCTGTGGATAAAATACATTTTCAATAATTTACATCAACTTAAATCTGACATTGAAAGGTTCTTCCAAGAAATTAAGGAGGCTTTTCTTTGCCTATGCAGAGAAAATTATCCCAGAATAAGATCTCATTTTATTTTATTGACTTCTTATCTGTATTTATTTTACTGTGACCAGAAGGGTGAAGCTGTTGTATTCACTATAATATGTGAAATGAGGCCGAGGTGATTATTAGTTTTGTGTCTAAGCGATGAGCTGTCTGTGTTTTTTATGTTGTTGTATGTTAAAAAAGTGTTCATTAAAGAAAAAATAATGGAGGGCGGGAGGGTGGAACAAGCAGTGGAGAATTGCTGTAAAAGCCAGAAGATGTCATCAGGAAAGTATCACCATCTGCTCCCTCTTTGAGAGTTGATTTCAGTCCCATTTCATGTGGAAATTGAGCTCTTTACCAGTGATATTTGCTTAAAGCTGTCGGTACACACACGCAGGGCAGACCGGGCAAATATTGACAAGGTGGAGTGAGATTTGAGCAGTGATTGGAAGGAGGTTTAAGTAAATGGAACGCTGATGGAAAATGTAGATGAAGATGAAACGCAGGGAGATGAGAGAGGAGGATGGGGAACAGCAGAATACGCCTCAGATGGGAGCAGTGGGAGTTGGAAAGAGAGAAAAAGTAAAGGTTGGAGTCTGGGCCGGCTGGGAGCGATGGGATTTTAACTTCATGCTTATCACTTCAAAAGACTGGCTGTAAAATGTGGTCTGCTCCTCTCCACACCTTCCTTCATCTTCCCCTCTGTCTCTCTCCTCCTAACCCGAGGTGAAGTAGATCATTTCGGAGAATGTGAGGCCTAATAGTTACAGTTTGATATGCTGTGCAGTTTTCTTTCAGAGAGACAACCTCTATGTCCTGGGGAGCTCGCTCATTCAGCACTGCATGTAAGCCTCAGCCCTGCATTCCCCTCTACTTAATGTGAGCAGCAGCATTCATGGAGTACAACATTTTTGGAGTGTAACAGTTGCTGTAACAGTTCTAAACAACCCTCCAGGGGGAGAGTCAGTCAAAATGAGCACCATGTAAACACAGCATTGTAGTTTCAAATCTGGCTTTGTTTTGTTTCCCGCCATGATGTGCCCCTCATCCATTGTACCATCTTCATGCTGTCATGTAGTGTCATAAAAGTGATCTGAAGCAACCCAACAGCTTGCTGCGGCCTCATTGTGAGCCCTTCACAGCTGTGTCATGTGGCACGGAACAATCCTGCACAATGTCGAAGGAGCTTCATCCATATGGAGACGAAATGGGGCAAAACGTGTTGACAAGCAGTGGGCTAGTTAGCATGTGAAACCAACACCTTTTCTCTTGTCGATCAAGCAATGCGGCGGCGGTCTCAAACTTGATAACAAGGTGGAAGGGTGTGAGAGGCTGTAAGCATCCACGGAGATGACGGAGTGGTGAGTGGGGTGTGGTGTGCGATGTTTGAGAGTGCAGCAGAGGAGAGTAAGGGGAGGGACTCGTTACCTTGAGGTTGAGGCCACCGTGAGGAGTGGGCTGTCACATCTCATATATGTTGTCAGTGTGACTCACTAGAAACTTCCAGGTCTGCAATTATGTTGACATACCTAAACAACATTGTATTTGTCATTGTACTGCACTGTTTCACTTGACCTGTATATGCTACTCTTATTTTGGTAAATTACAAATAATTTCCTAGTTTTCTGGAACAATTAATTTGGCAGTAATTATAGATAAAAATTGAGTTTTATTGTACAGGGTACAATTGCTACACTTCAATTAATTCCAATTAAATTCCAATTAAATGCTAAGATAGCGTAACCTCGAGTTAACATAGCGTTATGTTATCTTAGTCAGTGAGTGCGCAGCAGGTCAGTTGAATATCAATAGCACATAAATCAATGTATGAAGAATGCACACACTGTTCACTTTATTAGGGACATTGGTACAGTCTAATGTAATCCATTACAATTCTTCAAAAAGTTTTACTCAGTTTCTGTTGACACTGACCTATAGGTGTTCATTAAATCTGTTTTAGTACTGAGGTCATAGTGATGGTGCTACATTATATTGAGATCTGTTTCTAATATTCAGCTCTCCACATGTATGTAAATAATATGGAGGACAAAAAATGTGTAACACCTCTTAGTATAATGTGCAACACCACCTTTAACAGTGACATCAGTAGTAAGCATATAATTGAATTTACACATTTCCTCTCTAAAAGTTGAACAATATAAGCTTTATATCTTTTCTAATAAAGTGTTAGCCCCAAGAAAAGTTATTCTGTGTTGTTTTGTAGTTGAGTTTAGGGTAAGTGTAGGACCATGTCAGCAGGGGGCAGTAGAGTTGAGAGTAGCTCTCAGTCCCTCTACCCTTTCATGACCATTGCATTTAGACCTCTTAAGTGCCTTTTGATGCGCCACAACACTTAGTTTTATTTAATCTCTCCTGTCATTTTGGGTTAAACTAGATTGTGATGGATTCGAGATGTCTGAGAGATGTCTTGAGAGATTTTGCCCTAAACTTTGACCTGTTTCCTCCACTAACTCTGTGATCTTGACTCCAACGTGCCATTTTCTGTAATTACAAGCAATTACAGCAGTTATATCCAGAATATTTTAGCTCCCTGGGTTCCCCTTCTGACTGAAATTTTGAGCTTTTGGATTTGAGCATTTTCAGGCAATCAGAATGCAAATGTACCTTTCAATGAATTGCAGGCATGTGAGAGCCAGCTTTTAAATGCAAATTGCTGCTGCTGCTGCTGCTGCTGCTGCTGCCGCTGCTGCTGCTGCTGCTGCTGCTGCTGCTGCTCTGGACCATGTTTATCTGGGAGCCAAATGAGACTGGACCTTTTAAAATGGCGGGTGGAGGACAGATTCATTGCTACATCCTTCATCCATCATCATTCCACAGAGGTGGGAGAGGAAGAAGGTGTGTGAATCCAAGGTTACTTGCCTCAAGTAGCTGTAGGGGAGTGAATGGTGCTGCATCCCACTGGTGTATAGAACATTAAAGCATCTAATGCTACAAACAAGCTGAGTTGGGAAGCAATGAAACTGTCTGAGGAGTTGCTGTTTACTGTTTTACTGTCTTTTTGCTCATTGGCAACACAACACACATCTGAAGCTGTCCTCTGATGGTAGGACTTAGAGGAATTATTCATACTTCCTCTTTGTGTAGTTTGCTTTTGTCTGAGAAGATTCATGCTGCTTTCTGTTTATCTAGATCAGAGGTAAATCAGTTCAACTTTATGCCATTTCAACATTCTGGCACCGCTGTGTCTCCATAACTGTAATTAAACATGAGCTAATACCTGAGACTTTTCACTGAGGTTATTTTAACCTGCTGGCCACAGGTGAACGCATGGATGGAAGATTTAGATGCAGGAAAGGTAGCTTTGTAACCCCAGGCGTGTTTGTGTGCCAGGAGCTCCCTGCTGAGAGTTTGCATCCTACAGGGAAGCTGCTCACAACCCTGAAATCCTGATCAGATCTTTGAGTGCAGGAAAAGTAAAAGGGCAGCTGTGGTTGAACAGGATATTATTGAATTCTGAGTGTCTGCATGTGTTTGAAATACCCTCATCAGTGTATTTGCAGTGCAGACTTGTCCACCTGTCTGGGGTCAGTAATGGGGCGCCATCTGTTTAACAGCAGGTGATGATTGATGATGTCAGAGCTAGTGGCCTAAAGGGAGCGAGGCAGGTACTGAGGAGCGGGTTGTATTAGCGTTTCTTTTATATATATATATATATATAAAAGAAATATATATAACACATTGAGGTCATTTCTGCAGTGATGCACATGGATAGCAAAACTTAAACACGGATGATCGATCTAAAGAGTTTTTGAAGAGATGGATGGATGGAACGTATCAGTCATATTCAAGCCGTCTTTGAAAAATCCTTCATTTATTTTTCCTGCAAAGGCTGAAAAAGTTAGGGAAAATAAAAAGCAGAGCTGGCCTTAAAACTGTTTACGCTACCTTCTTATTAGAGAAAGACGTGATAGCAATCTTAATTACCCTCATCAGGCTGCTGATGTTTATTGGAGACAGAGCTTTGTCTGCCCATTGATTTAACCTCAAAGAATGTGCAGCTACTGTAATTACTCCTCCTCTATCAGTAAGAACAATGAGAAAATTGTTTACATGTGATGTCAGTTATTTTAAAATCTGAATATTTATGCTAGTGCCTTTTTTTTTTTCTTTTTTTTTTTTCATCTAACCCGTGGTCACGCTAATTGTCTGATTCCGGAGACATCAGGTCAGCCAGGTCGAGAGTTAAAAAGCACAAGCCATCGTGGCTTCATGCCACCGTCTGCATCTTAATAGCTCTTGATGACACGTCTCATCAATTGCACCCGCACATTGAGGTTTAATTAAGTGGCTGAGATTTTCGTCATACTTAGTAGCACTCTACTGTGACTTAAGAAGCAGTTAGGATTTATCCATCCACCCTGCTGAAAGTGTTACACAGAAGCTATGTCTGTTGCCAGCTTCTACTGTCGTCCTGCGCTTCTTATAGACCACAATGCACTAGTGAAATATTTATCTAATTTAGAAGGTTATCACTAGCCCCAGGTGCTGATGTGGAAACTGATAGTCAATGCTTAAGTCTACACAGTAAATGCTGCCGGTGCTGTTTTTTGTCCCTTTTCCAAAGGCTGATAATCCCAAATGCTGGCAGACATTAAAGAGAGGGCTGTTTGGCTGCAGGCAAGCACATATCTTCAATGTGACATGCGTGTGTGTGTGTGTATGTGTGGATGTTATTGCACATTGAATAACAAACATGAGCTCTGTGAGGAAATCATTACAGAGCCCCAAATCAGTCTTTCGTGGCTTGACCAGTAGTCTGTGGGGCTTTACCCATCATATTCTTATTTGGTACCGTTTTCAAAGCAATGCAGACTTCTCTTAAATGGGCCTCTCTGAAGGTTAGAGAAGCAGGCTTGTGACTGGGAGGTTGCTGGTTTTATCCCTGAAGCAGCAGGATAAATCTGAGTGGGTAAAATGAAACAGAATTGTACATGGATATGACAACGTTTTGACCACGAATGGTCCTCCGTGACCACGTGTGGAATTAAAAAGAACTGAGAATTTGCATTTGTTTTTTTTATACTTTCCTGTCCCTGTTAAATAAACATAAACCTAAACACACTTGGCTCCTCTCTACGACACCGTGTGTGTGTCTATTTCAGTGTAAAACAAGTTTTTGTTACATCGTAATGAGATCCCAACCTGCTTGTACTTCTGAATATCATTACAACTTATGAAATTATAACGATGAACAGTTTAATTTAGTCATTAACAGATATTACAGTTCAGTCACATGCAGTCTCTACTCTGTTGTATTGTGCTATAACTGCAGCTCTGATAAAGCCACTGTGACCTTGTCTATCACCATATTTCTTTTTAGTACAGTGTGTTCTTCTCTGTGCCATAACAGTGAGTAACTCTTTAGCGATATAGAGCTTTTTCTGCTCTGTACTCAAGTCATCATCCCTGGAACACACTAGCAGACAATGAAAAGACTCAGCATCACGAATGACGTTTGCAGATTACACTGAACAGAAACACAGTGTTCATGTTTTCATCAGAGTGCACAGATTGTCCAAGACCTTAGTTAATAGAATTAAAAATGCCTGACGTAAAAGTGGCAGATCCGACTTTTTGAAGGCTAAACCAGGTGATGAGAGATTCAGGTCCCTCGTCTTTACTTTTCTGTATGTTTGATTTACATACAGATCCTAATAGTATGCACACAAAAAAGTCAACCCTGAATGATTTATTTCAGACCCATTTATTTCAACACTGAGCATTTCATGCAAATTGTTTTTCCATCTTTGCCAGTTAAACATTTTTGGGGGCACTCAAGCAAAAATTTGTTGTTGGCCCCCAGCTGCTGCCCCCTCAGCAAAGCACATAATATATAATATAATGTACATTTTGCAATCAAATTGTTATTATACTACAGTGAACCTGGGGCTTTTAGCACCACTGTTTTTGTGCCTGCTTTGCATGGATGGATGATAGTTCGGCCTTGTTTTCCATGCTTTAAATGGTACATATTGTCCACATTTGGGCTGATAACTTTAGATTTTTTTGGTGTATTATTTTGTGTTCCTCTTGTTTTCTATCAGTCTTTTAGTTGGTGGACTTCAGGGAAAAACCTTTCAGTGGCGTCCATTGTCATTCACCTGCAGTCCCAGTTCAAGTCAAGTCAGTATTATCTATGTTGCCCAATATCACAAATAACCTTCAAAATGCTTTTCAATCTGTACAGCATACAACACTGTCTGTTCGATTCAGATAAGGAAAAACACAAAATCCTTTAACTTAATGTTTAACGATTCATTTATGTTAAATCTTCCATGGGGACTTGTAAATATGGAGCTCAGTGATGTGATTGCCACCTCTGTGAATGTCATATGCTGAATTTTGCAGTAATCCACAGTCCTGCCGCCAGCCTCACTGATCTGCCAGAAATAACCTTTTTAAAGTGTGGCTTCCGGAAAGAGGTCACTTTAAAGTTTTTTCCCCCTCCGCCTGACGGCCCTGCTTATGGTCATGTGTGCCCACAGCAGGAGCCCCTTACCGCAAATCTCCATCAGTTTTCACAGGTCGAGATGGATATGCTTCATTGGGTGACAAAATTGAAAAGATGGCGGGATATGGGGCAAGAGGACAGTGGGTGTTGGGGAGAGTTACAAATCAATACAACTGCTTGAGTCAGCCACTTGTTATTTTGGGACTGTGAACTGATGGTATTGTGCCGTGGTCGTGCTGCCGCAGTGACGGCCCACTTTATGTTTGTGCTTGTGTATTTTGGTCTGAAGATTATGTCGCATGAAAACACGCGGCTCAGAAACCATCCTCCACTGCATTACACAGAGATATGTAAATGAAAAGCAAAGCTCCAGATCAAAGCACTGCGTACTTTTACAGCAGATAAGCTGCAAAAGATTTCTGTGTAGGTAACTTTAAATTATTTCTGAAGAGTTTGTCTTTGATTTTTCTCACGGACCATCTCTCCTCTTCTTCATTTCCGTCTCTCTCCTCTTGTCTCTTTCTGTTAATTTGCGGTGGATTTGATTGAAACATGCAGCAGGCAGACAAGCTGGAGTGTTGTAGCTATCGGTATGCATGACTGTATTTGAATATGAACTGAAAAGGCTATTACAGCTCAATTTCACGCCCAGTGGGAAATCTGACATGTTTCTCCCTCAGTAGAAATCAGACTGTCAGAGTTCTCTCTTTGCTCTTTCTGTCTCTCTCTATCCCTTCACATTTTGCCTTAAATTTCTTTCTTTAACCATCCAACTCTCTCCAATATTTCGTGTCCTCTCCTCTCTGGTCTCTGACTTTGTATTGTCTAGCTTCCTAGCCTTAAACCTGCTCAGGCAACAGCCCTCTATATTAGCAACGATTGATATTTTCTGACAGGTGCTATAATCAGTCCTGTTGTTTTCTACCTTTTTCTTCAGCCTTACATTTGAAAGCCCTGCAGAGAGGCTGTCAAGCTGTGCTTAAAGATCACCAGCGTATTATGTTTTGTTGAAGTGAAGGGACTGTGAGCCAGTGTGTGACTATACACTGGAAGAAGTTGAACTGCAGCAAAGCTACCTTAGGGAGAAATGTTTGGTTTGGTTAAATTAAGCTACTTAGAAAAAGTTGTTTGAACTACTTTGTAAAAAATGATCAAATTGACTATGTACATGTGATATAAAATTATAACAAATCATAATGAAAAAAAGTCAAAAAATGCCACTCGATTGAGTTTATTGCAGAAAGTGCCTACAACACCTCACTATTCATGGGAAAGTGCTGGAAATATCAGCTTGGTTTTGTATACAGTAATTGCTAAAGTATGGGCATGGTGATTCCTCCTCAGGCTTTATCCATGTTGACATTGTCGCTGTGTGAGCACTGTGTAATGCCTGCCCTTGGTTTTTGCACATGCACGACACAAAGGTCAAGTGTGTGGTGGTGCATGCCTGACGAATTAATTGCCTGGACATGACTTCATGCTTGTCAAAGCGGGTTCGATTACAGTTAATGATAAAATACAAATAAAAAAATCATTCCTTCTATGGCCTAAAAATTGTTTGTAGTTTCAGTGGTTAACTACACAAAAATGCCAAAAAGTAACTCAGCTACTTATATCACTATGCTCATATGACTGTAGCTGAACTACCAGCAGGCTACTGCAAAATGTAGTTAAGCTACCAGTTTAATTTCATGTAGTTCACTACTCCCCAACACTGCTGTTAGCAACCAGAAAGCTATGCCTGCATCATCTGCAGTTAAAGCCTTTTCTCACCTTGACTTAACAATCTTTTCTCCTCTGTCCTACTTTCCCCCGGAGAGGCTTGATGGCTGAATCATATCTGTTTGTCTTAAAGTGTACAAAGAGTTGTGTTGTTGAAGTGACAGGATTTGAGCCATGTTGATGTGCTGTAATTTAGATGCATCATCTTCACCTTTCAGAAAGCATGTCATTCTGAATGCATTCAAGAGCTTGTTATACACACCTCAGTCCTCACTTTGAGAAATCAGCAGCTCTTTTGTTGCCTGCTGTTGCCTCATCATTTAACTGCTGCCTGGATCCAATTTCACACTGTTCATTTAAAGACTACCGGCTCTCATTTTGCTTGTAAGGACTTTGCATTCAGTATTGAAGTACACAAGAGAAAATGGCTTGATCAAACACCAGAACAGTTTCAGTGGAGAATTTTACTTTGTGCAAAAAGGTTTGTGTAAGGTAGGGATTCACAGATGGGATCGGCTGGATACTGACATTGTTAAACAGATAAGACAGTATTGGCAAGACAAAGGCAATCCACAGTTTCTTTGTGTTATCACGAAACTCAGTGTTTTGACCTAAGTTACATTCATTAAGTTATGCCTGGCAACCAACTTATCTAATAAGTTTTAAATTTTGGGAATTAGATTGGAAATCAGTATTGGCAGATACCTCAAGTTGAGTGGGAGCTTGCTGTTCTTGTGAGTCAGCCTTAGCGTCAGCCTTAGCCTCAGCCTTGCCTTCCAGCAAGACCTGATCCCTCACAGAATAAACTGACGTCACATGGTTAGTGATTGAGCGTGAGAGGCTGCAACGGCTCAAAAAGGTATGAAGAGGAACCGGGACAGCCCTTTGTGACATATCACGTTACCTTGACGAGACCTTTTTTTTTTTTTTTTTTTTTTTTTTACAGTTTTTATGCTTCCAGGCTTCCCCTAGTAACCATGGTAACCCCGTGTTAAATGTCACAATGTTATAAACTGTGGGTAATTCCCTCAGGCAAAGTCTACATATATGCAGACTTACAGGAAGTGTGCATTTAGAGCTCAAAACGTCAGCTAGAGTGCCCTGATTCACCTGATCATTTGACAGTCCTAAACCCTTATGGACTTAGCGGGTATGTGCCTCAAAGTCTGTGATTCTGTGAGGTAGCACATTGGGATTTGGCCGAGTAGTAGACCACAAGCGCCTTTCTGATTTTGGCTTTCCCTGATTGGTTAGAAGGGCGAGGCTCCTCAAAAACTTCAGAAAGGAATATCTATGCCAGGCTGTTCAATGAGTCTGTGCCACAGGAGCCTTTGACAGCACATTACATATGTAAGATATGTTTTGGAGCATATTTCAATAAAAAAAAAAACATTTTAAAAAACACTTACACGATTTAGCGATAGGAAAAAGTAACAATACTATAATATCAGTATATTTCCATTACGTCCTGCATTCAGAATTTTACATTACAGAAGAATTAGCAACAAAATATGATTAAAAGTAAAAATGCCCCTTTTCAGGGTGTTTTCTCAATTTAGTAATTATTACAGATTAGCAATCCTGGACAGCATGTGTCATATCTCTTAATTGTATTTTACATTGAATTTTACAAACTGACTGTATGATCAGATAATAACATATAATATACCATAATCTGCAAAGTAACTAGTGACTAAAATAAACATAGTGTAGTACAATATTTCCGTCGTAAAGGTAATGGTGTAGAAGTGTAAAGTAGCATAAAATGGAAGTAAAGCAAAGTCAGATCAACATAGTGTAAAGGCTGCTGCTGTTGTTGTTGTTGTTGTGGTGTTTAAAATGGAAAATCTCTTTGTTATGTTTGCTGGCCAAAGTTCACGAGCCATGCAGTAGACCTTCTGTAAGACTGTATTTAGAGGCTAAAGCTGTTTAAGCTGTGTTCTTCAATGAAAGTAAAGTGCTGCTCAGCTCATTATCCAATGGAAAGGACCTGATCTGTCTTTAGTGTGTAGACAGAGAACAGTAAGTGTCACTGCTTCATCAAATTGCTCCTCTGTCACTGTAAAACTTTCCCAAAACTACCGCACCCAGGTACACACAGAACACACGTCTCTCACGTTGATGAGGGCTCATCAATTAACAAGACACATTATTACAAACACAGCGATCACAAATTTATATTATTGTTGATCAGAAACACTGGCCATCGAAAGCATTTGAATTTATTTCAAAAAGGACCAAAACACAAATTGGCTATATATCAGGTGTTATACTGTCAAATAACAGATAATCCAATGTAACATATATCTTATAACAAAACGTTCATATAAAAAAAAATGTCCTTTGGCATGTGTTTATTAGTGGACTTCATCCAGCAGTGGACTGTAGTGTTGTCTGAAATGGGAACGATTGTGCTGCAGCTTTGCCCTTGAATACAGCTGTGAGGATGTGTGTAATAAATTACCCTCTGCTCCACCTCACATCCCTCAGTGCCTGCCGAGGATTGGTGGAGCCAGCAGTAATGGCTCCTCTGATTGGTGGATGATGATAGTGGGTTATAGGAGGTTTGGTGGCTGACTGCTGACAAAAACAGTCATAGATTCAGTGTGTGTGTGTGTGTGTGTGTGTGTGTGTGTGTGTGTGTGTTTGTGTGTTTGTGTAGTAGTTGCAGGACAGGCTTAAGTAGGGTTGGGAGGAGGTACTTTAAGGTTAAGCTTAGTGTGCAGAGCAGAGGGAGTCTATTTAAAGGAGGACATCACCTCCTTCTCATGAATGATTCAACAACAGTTTGCCCCTCCCCCACCTCTCATCAAGATCAGCTGGAGGAAGTGGTTGCTTGGCCAATGGGATTACAGTACTGGGTTGACTCTGTGTGTGTATTTGTGTGTGTATGTGTGTGTATGTGCAGCTGAGAGGGAGCAAGCCTGGACAAGCAGCAGCAGCAGCTCTGTGTTTGTATGTGTGTGTGTGTGTGTGATGAAAATGTAGGGCAGCCGCTTGTTCTCCCTCCCTCTGCCATCTCTCTCCCTATCTTTTCCTCTGTCTGTCTTTGTTTCTGCGCTGCCGTAGCTGCAGTCGCTACGGTGACGGCTGCCTCGGCTCTGCTTCCGTATTTGCAGAGGCTTGGCTCGCTCGCTCTCTCTCTCTCCCTGTCTCGGCTCACATCGAGGATTTACAGAGGGGGCATGTAACCTCCCTGAGGAACCATTGTCTGCGTGAGGGTGTGTGTGGGTGTATGTGTGTGTGATTGTGTGTGTGTGTGTGTGTGTGAAAAAGAGGTGAGGTGGCTTCAGGATCCAGACATGAATTCCTGCTGGAAAATGAAGATTCAGGTACAGATTCTTGTTCTTAATGGTGTTCCTGTTGTGGATGTTTGTCTCTTGTGTTGTTTTTGTTGATGCTGTTGGTGCTATTGTTGTCGTGATCATTTTCAACATCACAGCTTCAACTCAGAGGTGTATGATCTACAACCTGTTAAAAACAAACGCAGCCGTACACCATATCTACATGCACAGCTGATCGTATATAAGGCCTGTGCAAAGAAAAGACGATGACAATAAAGGGAAAGGGGGCTCATCGTAGTTCCCACTGAGTGGTTGTTATGGTGAGGCCTTCTGTCTCCGTGGTGATGGCAGAGCGCTTCTGCTGCAGTAGCCGAGAGATAAAAGAGTTGCCAGGAATGTGTGGTCTTGTCTGTTTGTGTGTATGAGAGAGAGGATGGAATAAATGGAGAGTCAGATATGTGTACATCCTGTCAAGCAGAAGTGGCACCATCAAAGTGATGTCTGAGGTTATGTGTGTGTGTGTGTGTGTGTGTGTGTGTGTGTGTGTGTGTGTGTGTGTGTACATTGATGTTTGTTCTGCTCATCTTTTGTATCTACGTGTGTGCATGCATGATGTTACTGTGCATATTTGTTTTTGCGGTTCAGAGGAGCATCTGCCAACTCTTCAGTGTGAAGGGTTGACCCACTTTCTCTTCTGCCCTTTGTTCAGGGTGAGTGGGGGTGTACAGCAAACATGAACTTGAACTTCCCATGAACATTGTTATCCTGAGTCGACTTCAGTGTACACGAAGAAGTTGTTTCCCTTTTTAATTAACCATTGTTTTACTTATCTTCAGGCTGTTTGTGTGTTATTGCAGTGTTTGGTTATAGATTGCTAGAGTAAGAGATTATAAAACACCTTATCTGGTGAGATTAAGTTCACATGAATTCAGTCACCCCTCTGCTACACCATGTTGATTTTTTTCTGTTTTATCTTTGCTCTCTAACTGTACCTTTTGATGTGAAAGTGCAATGAGAGGCAGCAGCTCCTGCAGAGAGCTGCTGGTCTTCTCTGAGGAGTGTGATTGTTTTACTAATGGGGCACACAGAAAGTCCAAACACACAATGTCTCAGTGGCAGGGTGATAGATACATATGTATATCTATAATATATATCTCCCTCCTCGGTCCGCAGCTTAGAATATCACATCATCGACTGACGCACCGAATCACAGAGCCTTGTGTCAAATCTGCAGTTGGGGGGGGGGGGATTAATGCAGTCACATGTCATGGCAGAGCTTAAAACCTGTTGTAAAGGGGGGAGGAGGAGGGGAGGGAGGGAGGGAAAAATGAGGAAGAGGAGGGAAGAAAGACAAAATGAGACGGCCTGGACAGGGGAGGACAGCAAGGCAGAGGGTATCTGATGATGGCTGCACTCATGAGTTGGGTATTTTGCAACGAGGCCACAGAGCACATCCGTTCTCAGCTTTCTTCTCTCCTTCTGCTGTGTGTTTTCCTCTGAAAGGGCCTCACTGCGTGGTTTTAACATTCGACAGAACTGAGCGCTTATGCAGTTAGTATTCAGAGCCCTGGATGCTGAATTTATTGTTATTTTTTTTCTTTAAGAGAGAAACTTGTTTCAAATGTTCCTGCACTTCAGATATGGTTTCCACATTACCAGATGGTGCCAGAGCAAATGCCTATCTAAGCAGCTGCTAAGTGCTGCTAGCTATAAAGAAGCTATTTGGTGGGCTCGGGCCTCAAGCTGTTAACAGACTCTTGCTTGTCTGCGAGTTCCTTACTATCTGAAGTTTATCTGAATTGATGTTTTGTATCAGTCCTTTAATATGAATATTGGTCAGTTTTTCCCTCCCTTTTCTTTGCTGAGGTGACCTTATAGTTTCTGTAAGCATTTCTTTGTTTCTGTGAGCCTGTGATTGAAGGATTATATCACAAGGGGACTGAGGGTTCACACACTAATGACGCAGCTAATTAGGAGGCGCTGCACTGAACTAATTATCTGTAGCTTGACTTTTTCACACAAGTCATAAATAATGACTTATGTCATGCGGAAGAGCACGACCTGAAGTGCAGCTAATGAGGAAATTCAGCTTTACTGCACAGTCACAAAAGTATTTCATCATGTCTTCGGATCTCCCGCTCTCTTTGTAGCAGTCACCTTGTGCTGGTATTCTCTGTCATATTTCACTTTTCCTTTTATTTCACTTTTTGTCCTCAAGGACTGACTTCTGGTACTGTCTTTGTCAGATCTGCTCCTCGGTATGCGTCTCATTGGTGTTGGATTAGATTCTGCTATTGCATGTATAATACAGCCCTATAGCCTTGTTCAGACACACAGCCAGAACAGGTCACCACGCACATAGACCTGCACTGAATGTGATGGTCACTATCCCTCCTCTACCATATCCTGTTTGGACATACTGATGTAATTATGTCCAAGATGAAGAGATATGAGACACAGACAGAGCAACAGGAGGAGGAGGAGGCAGCAAAAGATGGGGGGGGGGGGGGGGGGACACTTCAGTCTCACATCCTGCTGATGAGGGTCACAGACAGATATGTTTGTTCACACACAGTCAAATGTAAAAGTATGTGTCAAACCAGAGTCTGGTGCCGTTTCCTGTTTCTCCCTGTGTTTCACTTTACATGCTACCTCAGTTTGATGTGATTTAATAGAGCACACTCACAGGGAGGAACACACACACACACACACACACACAGTTGCTGCAGGCTGGGAGTTTTGCTTAGCTAATGCCTCTTGTGTAAACGCACAACTATACCCTCAAATAAGACACACATTAGACAAATGTAAAACTGCTTTGTAGGAATCTCAAATAGGTGGTTTGCTACAGTTTTTTTGGTTGTTTTTGCCGCTCTTTTTAAGTGCATGACCTGCCTGTATAGGATACTGTCTAGGATACTGTCTATTCCCTTTTCCCCCAGACGCAGTTATCCTAGGTCTGGTTAGATGTCTGTGGTCAGCCCAGCTCTCCACTGATTGTTCTTACTGTGCATAGTTGAGATTTCTCATCTGGTTCTGTTCTCCTGCCCAGCTGCCCACTCAGACTCAGCCTGCATTTCCTCCTTAAGTGGCCACTGGATGCTGACAGGGACAGGAAACCACATAAAGGCCAGCTTCCTTTCCTGATGGGACTCTTTGTCGGGGGTGTTCTATATTGCTTTTGCTGAACGGATGTGTGACTGTGACCTCTGAGGAGGGAGGAGCTAGTCAATGCAGTGTTTACGCAAATATCTTTTTGGTTCTCAAAAATCTTTTCTCTGTCTGCATGTTTGTGCATGCCAGCCCTGTTGTTTCAAATCAAGAAGTGTGTTTATAATGGCCTACTTGACATTGCTGTTACTTGATATGCATGATTTGAGAGAGATATCTCTTAGGAGTTGAGGCTGTATGCAGAGGAATCTCAGTTATCTCTGTCTGGGAAGGAGATCTTGTGTCAGCTTGTCTGCAGCAACTTGTTCATTAAAAAAAACAAATAAAAAAAAACAACATTGGCCTCATTTTTCGATCTGTATTTGGCAGAAGGATCAGCCCTAAGCAGATCATGGTATGCTTATGCCATTTACTTCAGGGAAAGCTATTCAGATGTAAACACCTCCCTGTGCTGTCTGCCACAGGCTAAACCCTCTGTTTCTGTTGTCATCCCTGGATATTCACAAGCTTCACTCCTTCACCTGTCACTTTAATGTCTGTTTGTCTTTAACTTAATGGTTGTTTAACCAAAAACAAAGTGGTTATGGTTGTTGGTGCCTTAGTTGGATTAGTCACAGACCACATAACTGCAACGTCCAGCGTTCAACTCGAAGGGAACTTTGTTGCATGTCATACCCCTCTGTCTCTGTCTCCCCATGTTTCCTGTCTATATTACTGCTGTCTTTATTGGCAAAAATTTCAAAGAAAATAATCTTTTAATGTGGTGATGTTTGTCTTCTTAGTGTGCTGTTGCCTCCGCAGGAAGTCATTTCCATAAACGTTGTTGTCCTGGTGCTGATTTAACAGTGACTTTGTAGTCTTGAATGTCAGATGCACGAGTGCGTGAGTTGAGTGCATCCATGCATATGTTCCACTGACACCAGACCACGTAAAACGCTGCAAGCTGTCTGAAAGTGAAATCTGGCGTGCAATGTAAAGCCATTTGATGGTTTCATGCCAAGTGGACCCGACATGATGTTGACTCTGCCTCCATCTACTCTCCAATTTCAAGATGCACACATCCCTCGGGGGATAGGATTTTCCGAAAGGTTAGTTAGGTTTATTGATGTCCAACAAATAATCTTAGAAATACAACTTTCTAGTTCTCTCACCACACAAATGACTCAAAGGATCTGTGCACCTGCACAGGGGGTTTCACTTGTCCTGGGTGATTAGACCTCGCTCAGGTTGAAGGTGGGCAGAGCTAATGCTGGGAATTACATGAGCTCACCGGACTCCGTGCACCAGTAAGAACGACACAGGTCTAATTGGTCCCACTCTGGCAGGTGCAGCAGAGCTAAAAGCAAAGTGAGGAGACGGTGTTCACACACCCACACACTTCTGAAAAGACTAATCATGTGTGCTGGTGTTCAGTGGTTTTAACAACACAGTCATGGTCTCAGCCTTGCATGCTGCAATGCTCTTGGTGTTGCATGTACATGCACAGTAAGAATATTAAATAGTGACAAATTCAACATTAACATAGTATTCGGTATACTTAAATTACTATACTTTATTTCTTTTTAAACCTTTAACACCCATTTACCCTTTTGGAGATTTTTGTTTAAAAACAGTGGACAATTTTCATAATTAGACTCTTAAGATGAAGTTTTCAAGGATGCTTCACACTGTTGAACTGAAAGTAGGAGAAAGTATTTTTTAGGTTTCAGTTTTGTTATGAATAGAGTATACTCTGCTTTGCATTGTTTCAGGATTATGTCCAGGAGTCTAATCAATACATACTATATTTTACATGTTTCTATTCATGCAACTTTTCATACTATTAGAATTCCCTGAATGCTTTGTTTGCATTCAGTGGGCACAACAGTGGGTTGTAAAACTTAAACATATTATGCATAAGGAAAGGATGAATACAACAACCAGCCCTCATGTTTGTTGATGCTTTAAAAGGTGCAGGGAAGCTGCTGGACATCGAACTGTAATGAGTGGGGAAATTAAACCGCTCCTCTTGGCCGGAAGAGTTCAGCAGCTTGCAGAGGTCACTTTAATATAACACATTTACAGTGAAAAAAAACAAGAGAGGAAAAGAGAGATATGAAAAGTCATTTCCAGTAAACCCCTCACACAGACACACAAACGCACAAACCTCTGTCCATTAATTTCACTGATTTCATTCCTTCGACAGTCACCTCATTACCACTGTCTGATAGCTATCATTCATTTGGCTTCTCCATCTCTTGCTTTATGTGTTTTCCCTTGTCTTGTTCCTATAATCTGTTAGTCACTCCCTCCTTGTCTTGTTACGACATCAGCAATTTGTAGCAGGAGATGTTAGAGTGTATTATTTGGCCCTTTTTCAACAGAGTAACTGCCACATAAAACAACTCCCTCACAGTGTTCGCGACACGGAGCAAAGAGCTTCTGCTTGTAGGAACAGAATATGTGAAATATGTGACCCTAAATATGTTTTAGCTCAGTAGACATGTATATTTACTGTATATAGCTGCCAATTTTGAATAATAGCTTGTGTTGGATTGAGGCCATCTTCCCATGGTGTTTGTCGCTCTTTATCACTCAGAATTAAGTTTTGCTGTTTCAAACTGAATCCTGAATGAAGATGCTTTCACATATCCCGTCAATCATCAGTCCAAAAGCTGTTTTCTAACTCTGTGTGATTCCATTAACCTCTGGAAGCATGGCTGTGTGTTATTACAGTAGCTTGTGGAGCTGGAGGAAGATGAAGGTGTTAGTTAATTATGTCACTGCAGTGACTTGACGGAGGTTCTTGCGTTCTCCTCCAAGCTTGAAGCACGTTGCAGTGTTTCATGTTTTTATTTATGATGCATTTTTAAGTGATTCCTATCCCAGGCAACAGAAATGTTGGCCTCTTCATGTTGTTGCCAAGTCTGATGGTAGATATTTTTCCACTGATGGACGCCGTAACAGACTGTAATGCACTGCAGCTTAAATGACTTACTGCTACTGAGGAGGACTAGTGTTGCTCATTCATAGCTGGAAAAACAAATTTTTGCACTGTTACTATTTCTACGAGTGTCACAAACACTAACACTCTCCACTGGAGAGCAGATGCAGCGAGTCCAGGCAAGTTCTCTGAGGGCTGTTGAAAGATACTCCGGGAAGTGAAGATAATTTAAAATGGATGCAGTCTGTTTCAGAAAATAGACACGATAAAAACATTTCCAATGTAAGCACAAAAACATCTTTGAAGTGTACATGCATACAGAATGCACAAGACAGTGATAATAAGAATACTGGGAAGGTAGATTTACCTTCCTCCAATTCACATTACACTTCAGACCTGCCTGCACCATAGCTCTTATGTCATAACTTTCTCAATCTCTCATAACATAAAAGAAAAAAAACAGGTGAAGGGTTACAAGCTTGACAAGCAGCTCTCATTTGTGACCCTGACCTCTCGTGTGAAATCCCATTTCATGTCTGTGCTGGGACAGAGACTGTTGTTGGTACAGGCGGCGCAGATGGTGCTGTAAGCAGCCTCTCTGACGGAAAGTCTCGGGTCTGTATTATGAGAAGCTGTTGACCTCAAATATAAAACCTATCTTTATGCTCTGCCTCTGGCATGACGCTGGTGTGAAATGGTGCAGAAACCAGGAGGAAGCATCTGGTAACAAGATCCACTTCACTAATATATAAATTTTAGACAAAATAAGGGACATTTACTTTTAGCTGCTTTATGGCTCTTTTCACAACGAGTCCTGAAACAGTATTTGATTGAAAAAAAAAAAATGTGATTAAATTTATTGTTTGCTGGTATAATCACATAAATAATATAAGAGCTGCAGCGATTAGTCGATTAATCAGTTAAGTGATTGACGGAAAATGAATGTGTTGTCATTTTTCAAGCAAAAATGCCAACATTTTTCTGGTTCAGTTTCTTCAGTGTGAGAATTTGACACTTATCTTCATCATTTATGATAGTGGACTGATATCTTTGCGATTAGATATCTTTGGCCGGACAAAGACGATTTCATTCCAGCAGATTAATGGAATGAAAAGATGTAAATTTTAGAGACAGATATATTAAACAGAGAAAAACACCAGATCCTCGCATTTAAGAAGCTGGAACATGCAAATATTTGGTAAACAGTTAACTGATTATAAAAATTGTTGCCAGTTGGTTTTCTTAATTGATTCAAATTGGCTGAATTGTTTCAGCTCGAGCCTGTGCGTCCCCTCATACAGTCTGCAGACCAATCTGTGACATCTGCATCAAAGATGGAACAGGTGGCGGATTCAACTCAAATACTGAAAAAGTTGTGTCAAAGACAGAAACTTTGTGAGGAATAGACACATTTCAAAGAGACAGAGTTAAATTCACAAAGGTTTTATCTTTTGAGATTCTTGCATAAAATTGAACTGAGTCCTGCTCCCTGTGGGCAGAGAACAGAGCCCTGAAGGACACAGCGATGCCTCTGAATATGACCTGTCCTCCTCTGTCATACTCTCCGAAGCTTCGTATTTTTTTTTTTCTTACCAGCTTGATTCTTCCGAGTCCAGTGTGAAAGTTGTGTTATCAAAGGCTTGGGCTGCTAACAGACCCTCAGAGGATGTGGAGAGAGACAGACACAGCAGAGTGTGAAACCTGAGCCTTTCTTTATCAGAATTATGCATGAGCCCAGAGAATAAGACCCTTTATAGTCTACAGTCATGGTGGCAGGGAAGGTGACTCCCAGACCTTGTACTGTAGCTAACACAGTTTGGGAGTGAAAAATATAGTTAGAATGAAAGAGAGAACACATTGGAAATGGTGTTGATCTATTTCCTCTCTCATCTCCTGTCATCTGTCTTCAGCCTCTCTGCTCTAATCACTGCTGTCTATAAAAGTCATCACCCTATTTATGGCCTTGTTATTCACCAGAAAACTTCAGTCTGGGCATATCTGCTTGTTACTCCATCAAGGAGGGATTAAGGGCAAGGATCATCAATTTTCTCTGTTCTTTTGCTGTGTCTGTTTTCCCCCGTGCTGTCATCTCCTGTAAAAACTAACTTTTCATCTTCTCTGACAATCTGACAATTGATTTGCTGTACAAATTGCACCCACTGAGAGCTGCATTTACCATTTTGTGACATTATATTGAGGACACTGAGGAGGTAATGAGATGGAGATGTGCTTTGTTATGAATCCACCAGTGTAGTAAGAAGCAGAGCTCTCGCCTCTCTTTGCCGTCTGCAAAAGCTCTGGTGACAACATACAAACTTCAATATGTTTGTTTTTTGTTTGTTTTTTTTCCTGTCCACATTCCTTGAATCTAAGGCTTCAGCCAGGGTGGGCATTTTAATAAGAGGTTGGCAGATTAAAACATAACATAAATACAGATTGAGATCGGAGATTATGGCTGGAAATGTCAGCGCTTCACCTCATCAGATAATGGGAACTTTTAGCTTTTCCTCTGTGATTGTGAGACATAAGAAATGCATTATAACACCACAGATAAAAAATGTTTTGTATCATTACAGAGTTGGATCTCAGAAATTGTAAGTTGTCGTCTTATCTGCGTGGCTGGGATCAAAACCCAGCGTGTGTATCTTGTGTTTTTTATGTCCTTGGGCATTAAGTGAGATGGGAGGAAAAGAAGGTTTAAGATGGGAGGAAGCGAGGAGAAACAGAGAGTGATGGAGACTCGGCACAAACAGTAGTCCTTTATCACCATGGCAACAAGTCACAGCTAGGACACAAGTGAAGTGCTGAAGTAATTAAGTATTGGTAGCATGTCAAGTGGTCTCTTTGTGGTGTGTGTGTGTGGTTGTGTGTGCGTGCGTGTCCTGTTTAGACAAGGATGGCACTTCAGATGCTGCTTCTTAAAAACATAAGGGAAGTTGTCAGGGTCGAGATTTCCATTCAAACAAATCTGTGTGTGTGTGTGTGTGTGTGTGTGTGTGTGTGTGTGTGTGTGTGTGTGTGTATGACAGAGAGCGAGAGAGAGTATTTGAGTCCACTTGTGTCCCTCGTCGGTGTCCTCCTCTGCATGACTGAATTTCCAACTACTGAAATCTCTCAACAACTATTGGATAGACTGTCATAAAATTTTGGTGCAGACGTTGATATTCCCCTCAGGATGAATTGTAATCCCTTCGGTGAAGAAAATATACTTGAAATATTCTTACTGCTCTGGCAGACTCCTTCACTTAAGAGAATTAAGCTTAAAGGACTGAAAAATACTTGATAAGGAGAGTAATGCATTGTTCTGTAACAGTTACAGCTTGAGTAGTTGTCTCTTGTGCTCACATGGATAATATTCTGACATAAATCAGATTGTAATGAAACGATTACAAACGGATGTATATGAAATATTGGATCAGGTATGTTTATTCCAGCATAGAGTACTGTTATTTTCTGGCTCTCTGGGCATACAATAAAGCTGTGTGGTCCACTGTGTGCAGGAGGAGGAGGTGGGGGTCAGTAGATGCCCCAGCAGTGAATTTGTGGCCCCCTAACGGTTTAATCCGTCCATGCTTTCTCTCCCCGCTGAGCTGATTTCCCTTTGCAAAGATTTGTTTATGTCCAAAGCTCCACAGCCCTGTCAGAACCAGTGTGAACTCAGCATTATGTAACTATGATTGATTACTCATTAAGGAACCACGCAAGGCGTTAATACCAGCACTGGTTGCAGCACAACAAGCCAGTGAGTGTTTGTGAGTCTCTGATGCAAGCCGAGGACCCTGAGTGGGAATTGAGCATCATCACAGCCTCAAAACAGAACTCGACTGTGCTAAGTGCTGCCCTGTTTCGCTCCCTGGATAGTGATACAAATATTTTGACACCATTTTATTTTTTTGAGTTTGGACAGATGTGTTATGTAATCAACTTGTCCTCCTTTCATTTTGCGCCAGAAGACCTTCATTCATCAATTTAAGATGCCAAACAGCTCAGGATCACTGGTCCCTGAGCTGTTGAGAAATGTAGCTTTGCTGTGCTCATTAGACAAAGACAAACCATGAATCAGTCCTACCTACTCCTGCTGTATAACAAGATTTTTTTCATTTCATATCTACACCTTAAAAACTTTGCATTAATATCTGCCTCCATTCTCATTTTTAGCCATGCTACTGTCATGGCTCTTGGGATGGCAGTGTCCGCCTGTCCAGACCGAAATATCTCAAATAACAGGATGGACTGACATGAAATTTGGTGCAGACATTCATGGTACCCAGAGGATGAATCCACGTGGTCGGTGTTACACATGTGGATTTTACACGTCGGCTCTGTTTCAGTTGGTCAAACGTGAATTAAATGTTAATGTCAAACAGCTATTCAATATACATAACCATTCATTACCAATAAAATGTGATGCAGATAGTAATTATGGGGCACATACCAGCTCTCAGTGTGCAGGAATCATGTGTAGACTTACAGCATTTCTTTCCTGCGTTTGAATGTGTTTTCACTCACTGGAGTTTTCATTTGTTTCCTCTATTGCAGAATGAGAAGCCTCTGGGTCATTCAGCAAGCAGGTCCAGCAATATATCAAAGGTGAGTAAAGTACGCACAAATGGAAAACTTTGAATGAATGATGTATGGCCTTCACAGAGAGAGAAAAGAAAGAATGAAGACAGGAGGGCGTCAGTGAGGTGAGCTGTGGAGGCTGAGATTGACAGAACAGATAGATATGCAGCGGCGTTAGAGCGACTGATAGATAACCTGCCTCTCTCGCATCACATCACCCCAATCAGAATTCCCTCACTGATCGACCTCCACAGAACAGACGTGTCTTTACACCTCAGCTCGTCAGCTTGATGTGGCTCACTGTCAGACATTGTACAAACCTCTGTCCTCGGTGACTCCTGTCTTTCTCTGTTTTCTCATGTCTCTCGTCCCTCTCCTCTCCATTGCTCCCTCAGGCAAAGCTACGGCCTGCATCGAATCTAGCTTCAGGGTTTCAGTACTTGTTCTCTTGAGCCTCTTAGAGGATAAACCCTTTACTTGTGCTAATAGATGTCAGGGTCGCATCATCACCATGGGACCGCTCCGACAATAACGTTTGATCCACAAGCCAGTCGCTCTCTAGCTGTGAGCTCGATGGGAGTTACTGCACCTTGGTGATAAATAGACCAACATTCATTCTCAGGGTTACAGTTATGGTTCAACATAAATACTGTTTTCTAAGACAATGTGCCGGTCCCAGACTAGAAAGGACTATGCTGTATGGCTTCGTAAAACAAACACTGACCACTTTATAAAAATGGACTCACCGATCAATTATGGCATTTACAGAATTGAATTCATAGTTTAAGAGAACTCTATTTCTATTTTATAGCAGATAACAAATGAACAAGTAGTGCAGCTGCTCAGTTTTATGAACCTGATCATGTCCTGAGACATGTAAAATATTGTATTTAATACTATACATTTACTATACTTACTTTCACATGTTAACAATTGTTCACCAGTTGAATTTGAGAGATCCAAACACTGCAGCTTTATAACAGGGTATATTTGGGAAGGCAATATAACCACATCCCCAGTTTAACCAACGTATCATCACCACAAGTGGGTACAAAGTCTGTCAAAGTCAAACCAGAAAGTGCAGCTGCAAAATCAAATGTTCACAACTTTCAGACTGAGTAATAGCTCTAAAGTGCACTTATTAAAAAGTGAGATAACGATCTGTGAACTTGTGCTCATGTGGTTGTCCAGTGTGGAAAATCACAATCATCACATCCAGATCAATGACCTTTGGTAGCTGATAAAAATTATGAAATGTGTTATGAAACTGAGACTCATTAAAGTTGCAACGAGTTAACAACGAGCCTGGCTCTGTATAAAGGTAACAAAATCTGACTCCTTACAACAGTGAAGCTCAGTAGTTAACACATAAACTCTTCTTTGGTTAAACTGTACAAAAATCGAAATGTAATTTGATGTTTTCCTGGCCAAGAAATAATCCACAACAGAACATCCTGAACATCCTGAAGACACCTTGATTTTTGGACAGATTTAATCTCTTAAATAGTGAGCTTTAAGGGTATTAGGTAGATTGTTACCCTCAGTTTCCAATTGTGTTTTTTTAAGTGTCTGTGGAGAGATGCTAAACTGTCTAGAGGTGCTGTCGAGGGATAGTTTGGCTTGATAGTCAGGACGGGGTTTTAAATAGCTGAAATGGATGAATTAAAATCTATCTTGTACATTGGCTCAGAACATCCCCTGTAGTTGAAGAAATTCAGACAAACACATAGAAGATATTAAATTCCAGGTATCTCATCCGTAATTCGAGGTGCCAATTTATTTAATTAACGGTTTCCAGACGCCATTCATTGTCATTGAATGTCCTACCTAAACCGCCATTCCTCTGACAAATGTGTGCATAATGGAGTGATAGACATAAAGTATGAACAAGGCTCTTAAGTTTGACAGCTTTAATTAATAATCAGCAGTCAGCGTGCCAGCTGGTGTTTCTGCTCCTTCCTAAAGGGAAATACCTCCGACTGGCAGGTTTTAAAATCTGTATTAATTGTACTCTGGACGGACAAGTCTGCTGAGAGTCTGTGGTTAAAGAAAGTTATGAATCATTAGACCAGTTTGGATTGAGTGAGTGAGGAAATAGTACAAAAAGTAATCTCCAAACTCTTGAGAGACTGTAAAAGACTAACAGCGGATTACGGTAGAGGTGTAATATATTTTCAGTAACACACTGTCCTCAAACCACTATGCTGTGAAGCTGCTTACATCAGAATATGATCTGTGAGACTACAGACGATGATTTTATGCATATATGCAGTGCATTTATAAGTTTCCCTGCTCTCTGCTGTATTGGCAGGACGAGATGGAAGATTTTCATGTTTCCAGCAGTGACTCAAATATTCCATTTGCTGAAAGAATATAGAATGTAGGTCAAGTTCATTTATGTTGCAAAGCCCCAGAAAATGAAAGCTAAAAAGCAGTTTTTGGATCACAGTAAAACGCACAGGTGATAAGATCACTTAATTAACACATGTGACTTGTCTGTCCGAGCTGCAGTTTTAATGGCTGATCCCGACTTGATTGTTTTCATTAATTTCCACATGAACTTCCGCCGGACTTGGAATAAGGACACCAAAACAAACCCTACATTGCTACACATGGCACAGATTCAAGCTGAATCACATCGGCTCGTGTCAGATCGGATCAAAAATGAATGTGCTCGAATCCAATTGTTGACCTATTTAAAAGATCTCTCTCTACATAAATAACCACAGCATCAGCGTGAGAGGGATATTTCGTAACATCTCCAGCTTGGCAGGGAAATATAGTCTGGATAATGTTTATGTGAAAGCTCAAACATCCAAAGAATTTGTTAATTCTGTCAAAGCACTTGCTCTAGTTTTATACTGATAACCTGGCAGGAACTAGCTTCTGACGTTTTTCACGTAGACAGTCACTGAACTGCTGTGTGTTCTTTAATCACTCCACGTTCTGAGGATGACTCAGAAAAACATCTATGTTCTAGATATCCAGTTACCAGTAACACCCTGTCATGAGACACACACCTGTCATGAGTGGGGTTTATGTAATAACAGGAAAACAAGCTGCAGCATTTAGCTAGGGGGTAAAGTGTTTCATAAAGATGATATTGCCAGTGAGCTTGTCGCTGCGGGGTATTAAGGTGTATGGTCTTAGATGGAAACATATGTGCATCCAAAGCCAGAAACTCGTTATCTCTCATCTGCTCTATATGGTTTGTTTCATTGATGCATTCGTACAGAAAGTGTCTTTTATCTTTTAAAAAAAATGATCTGGAGAATGGTGAAAGGGAGGTGGAGATGAGGGCAAATAATCAGCATCTTTTATAATATGAAAGAACGGTCAGTGTTGAACATACAAAAGCAGCCGTGAAAGGTTTATCTGAGCACAGAGTGTGGGCTGAGGATTACCCGTTGATTTGGCGTGAGTCGAGTTTCCACTCAGTGAGGTCAGGAGGCTTAGCTGTAGCCGTTTCTCTCTTTAGCACAGTGCCAGGGAGCTGTGCGATGCCTCCTACACTGTTTGGGAAGGAATTAAAGTATTACAGTCCTCATAAAGACACAAAGCAGCGACCCACCGCTCAGTGGGCTGCTGATACTCAGCCAAACATCTGGTGGTGCTCTAAAATTCAAGCTGCTGCAGTTTTTGGTGTTTCAGGCTCCATTGCTACAGAGGACAACCTGGGTCTTTCCTCCAGATCTCTGAGGGACCAGTTCTGCTGCTCTGTTCAGCTTGGCGGAGCACTGATGTTAAAAGCAGGCACTGAGCCAAACCACTATTCTGTAGAAAGTGAAGTTAATTGTTAATTTCTTTGAACACATCATATTTTTCATTTTTCTATGCTGAATTGCTCAGTCTGGCAGCATTGCTCATTTTCTGCTGCTGAAGCTGAAGCTGGCTCCCTTCCTCGGGGGAAACCAGACTTAAATGATTTCATTACAAAATGCTTTTGGTGGAAAGCGCGGTTATTGTTTATTTGTTTGCAAAGTTGTAAAATGACAGCCCAATCACACAATCCCTGCTACAATAGTGGGTCATGCTCACTATTTAGGGATGCAACTATAATGATTATTTTTGTTTGTTTGATTGTTTCTCTGAAAAACATCAGAAAGCAGTGAAATACTTATAGCCATTATATATTCTCAGAGCTCAAGATGATATCTTCAAATTGCTTATGTAGTCTGACCAACATCCAAAACCCAAAGATATTCAGTTTTCTACCATATGTAACAGAGAAAAGCAGCAAGTCCTCGCACTTGAGGAGCTAGCACAAGAAAATGTTGAGCAGTTTTGCTCAAAAGATTTCTTATAAGTGACTGAAAGGATAAGTCAATTATCAAATTTTCTGTTGATCTACTAAAGGATTAATCAAATAATCATGTCAGCTCTAAAGCTATTACAGAACTCCAACAAACACTTAAGTATCAAACAAACAGAGCTCTTAAAAGACCAAATCATCTGTGTCTGCTATTGTACTGGTCAAAAAAATATTATATTAACATATCAGTGTCAAATGTTATCAGCCAGCTGTGTTATCATCATCAGTTATCCGCTCGATGGGAATATCTACCATCTCTGCCATGCGTCTCATATGACATGAACACGGCACCACTCCCTTCAAATCAAGAGTCCATTTCCATGAAGTATTCACAGTATTGTTTACGATCTTCTCTGTGTATCGCTGAAAATCATCTGTTTTCCTGTAAACAGAAACTGCCTTGTGAGAATAGAGGACAGTTACTTTAAATGTTGAATATCTCAATAAATAACAACCCATGAAGCTGGGTTAAGCAATAATAAAATTATTTTAAATTGTATTTTCTCTTCTTCAAAGCCTGTTGAAGTTGAAGGAATTGCACTGATTGCCAGTTTCTGCCAGCCAACACGAGATCCCATTGAAGCATGTAGATTGGCATGATTTAATATAGTCCAAAGTGCCAGAGAAATGATTGGCCGGTCAAATCAACCAGCTTTCCTTTGGCATTCTGCAAAATCTGCTGCTCCCAAATCACCTCGGCTCCAATGTGCTTATAGTTTCTCAATAAAAAAAAAAAGTGTTTGACTTTTTCTTAGAGTAGCTTATGAAAAATAGCATCTAAGCTGACAGTGGATTTTCTGCACTTGCTTGGTGTCAGAAGAAGAGATTAGGTCTGTGACTGAATTTTGCAGCGATTTGCTCCTGCTTCATACTTGACACAGCTCTATTGATATATAGTGATTGTATACTTTACCGGTCTATAATCATAAAAACTAGCCTTTCCTCTTGACCCATCTAACCCCTTCCTCTCTTGTTGTAAGTCTCTTACAGATGGTGATAGTTTGAATATCCTTGAGCCGTGATGCAGTTGCATTGAAATGCTGCTGGAATGTAGTGTGATATACATTATCAGCACAGCCTGCACTTGGCATATCATGACGTGACACTAACTGTATATACCTGGGATCCTCGCTTTTGAATAAAGTGTGACCTTGTGAGAGCTCGGGAGAAACTTTAAAATGAAAATGAGTCATCGAAAGGAAAATAAAAAAAACTGCGATTGCAGTTGAATTATAAAAGAACTTGCTGATTAAAGATTTGATTTATCATACGTTTGCACAAGGCTGTTGCATAATGCTTGAAAAAACATCTCAGCATTAATACACCCTAACTCAGATTAACCCTGCGCCAAGTTTATAGATGGATACATATTCTTAGTCTCCAGTGAATCAATGGAAAGATCATACAGACAAACAATATAATCCCTGTTCAGGCAGCCAGAAGTCAAGTGGAATGATTTCAAATCTTCATCAGTCACTTTTATGTCACACTCAAATCTTAGTTTAGAACAAATTTGTTACATTAAGCACAAAATCTTTTCATCTTTTAACAACTTCAGGTCCACTTAGGAGATTTATCTGGTATCAATGGTCTTCACCAATTTGCTCAGTTGTCATGAAGATGAATCTGTTCACACGTGAGCTCAGTATCTGTTACGATTTCACTAATAGTAGATTATTATTATTAAGGACTTCTGACAATGTACATAGGCTTAAAAGTTAAGCATTAAAAGAAAAGTTTGACATTTTGGGACAGATATAAATTTTGTTGCTGAGAGTTACATGAGAAGATGCCGCTCATATCTCTCCATTAAAAATGAAGCTACAGCCAGCAGACGGTTATCTTAGCATAAAGATTGGTAACAAGAGGAAACAGCTAGCCTGGGGGGTTGTGTGAGCCATGCTAGCTTTTACCCCTGTTTCTAGTCTTTATGCTAATCTAACCAGCTGTTGAGTGGTGTTGATCTTCCTGTTTAACCTTTGGCAAAAAAGTGAATAAAGCTTTTTGCCAAACTATTCCTTTAAATTACATTTTCTGATTCAGGAAACAGTCATTTTGACAAAACAGTCCCAACTCAAGGCCTTCTTACTTGCCTTTGCACTGTATCACGTGGCCTACCTCATTCATGTCAACAGTTTGACCTCCATCACAACTGAGCAAACTCTGTCCATTGATGAAGACCATGTGATATGGATGAAAGCTGGGGGGAATGCTGGTAAGTGGATTGTTTGATTGTTTGTGGAAGTAATATTGATGATGTGACATCTTGGGATTGTTTTGTACTGTTTTCAAGGTTAATAATAACCTGTTGTGCTTATTTTCTGTGTTGCCTTTCTGTTAGCATCTTGTCAACACCTGGCCCATTCACATGTGTCCAGCTTGTTAGAAGTGTCACACTGGGGGACAGTGATTCATTGTTCCTTGAAGGTTATTCTTTGAAAGGCCCCTGTGACTAGAAAATCTCTCCAGGTAGAGACGGTAAAAGAAGAATGGAGGCTGAAGTAATAGCAGATTTGAGGTGTGTTAGAGGAATAAGAGAAGGTATAACAAGCAGGAAAGAGAGTAATTTATGCATGGATGAAGGATGTGTGTGGAGGGTGGGTGTCCTCAAGGAGAGAGGTTAAATGAGTAGTTATGATAATATACTGGGAAACTGTTTCACCTAGCACAATAAACAGGTGTTCATTACAGTGAGAATATGATGTGAGGCTGGATTTTATCTAATTAACACCTCAAAATATGCTTCTTTACACAGTTTACAGTTTCGAAAGTAAAAGGTGGCAAGTATCGAAGCCGTCTAACACAATTTATCAGCAGTTGTTGAAATACCACCGCTTGCAGTGTTGTGGTTATCCATTAAACGCAGCCACTCATTTACTCATCAAAGGTCCTCGTCACAGGAGAGGGCAGCTATGAGAGCAGAATAGAAATCTGAAGAGTCATATGCACTGTTGGGAAGTTAATCATTACTGTTTCAACTGTGTTATCACCCTGTTATTTGACTGTTTGACAGTGACAGTTTGTTGGCATCTGTTGCCAGATGGCAATATGAATGATTAACAGGCAAGATTATATAGGAACATTATATTTACACACACCTAGAATAAAATAAGGTATAAAGATTACCACCCAGAGTCATCAGTGCAATTATGATCCACCTCTTTTTTTTTATCAGTCTGCAGTCAGAATTCAGTCACACAAGGCTTTAACTCGGCATATGTCATCAGTTGCTTGTTTGTGGTTATTGTTCTGTAAGTGTAACGCTGAAGCAGCATGTTCCACCTACATAGATAAATATACAGCAGAGCTAGCAGCAAAATAATAATGTTTTATTGCTTTGATGTGATCTTTTTGTCTCTCAGCCACTTCTCAGAGCTGTCTGTTCATTTTGCTTATAGTCCATTCTCCTGCAGGAGCACCAAGCAGAACGCTTGAATGTGAACTATTAGAATAAGTAAATGAAATGGAATATTTTAGAGAAATCAAATAAGCTGGTGAAAATGCAAGCTAAAATTAACTATTAAATAACAACAATACAAAATAGAGGGAGAGCATGTCTGAAAAAAGCCAGTTAAAGAGGACCGTGCTGCTCATGTACAGTCAGAAAAACAGGCTGAAGGACAAAGCTGAGCATTGAATTTCCTATCGACCAGTGTCAGGCGATGAGCTATAAATTTCCCCTTAGTTAGAAATGAAATCAATAGGTAATTAGTTTCTCGTTGAAATTGCCAGAACCCCTGTGTCTTTACGTTAGCAACCCAAACACTATCTGATCCTATTCTTTATGTTCCCTGCCCAGTCTGTGGCTGTCACTGTGTAAGAGCCCCGGGACGCTGTGTTACCACTTTCATGTTTTTACAGCAAATATGAAACTGGAACCAGATGACGGTAAGCTTATCTTAGCATAACTGCTGTAAACAAAGGGCAACAGTTAGCCTGGCTCTGTCCAAAGGTTAAAAACATAATGGAGTCTTGTTGCCACCATGTGCGTGACTCCAGGAAGTCACTGTTAACCTGCTGCTGGCCGTAGCCTTTTCCAAATTTCCCAAAAGATCAAACTATTCCATTAAAGGATGTAACAGTCTAGTTTTTGTAGTTTTGGCCATCATTCCCATGGGTAATGATACCAGTGTATGAACTATGTTAAATGCTGAGATGTGGAAATGGGCAACATTGCTAAAGAGAAGTGAACTAGATGATCATACAGTCAGACATTTTCGCAGTTATAGTCAGTTTCAGGCTGACTGGAGAAAAAACGTTCATGTCAATCTCCAAGTTGGTGATATCAGGATTTTCTCACAGCAACAATATCTCCTTCTCTATAATAACAACTACACAAATGACAATAAATCATCGAGAAAACAGTCTGAAAAGCCACCGTTGGTGGCAGTTACATCCAATTAAAATCCAATATTAACACTAATACAATTGATTCAGCTAATTGAAAAGGAGCCTTGGAGTTTGTATCTCATTGCATGTGTTAATGAACAACTCCAAATTTGTAACACAGCAGAAGTAGCAATTATTGGGTATTTAAGTGATGTGACTACAAGGCTAGCACCAGCTTAGAATAATGTATGAACAGTACTAAGTTGGAATAACTTGTAAATGATTTTCTTATTCTTCACATTCTGCCGACTTTGCCTGAAGGCAACTTTATCACAGACATTTCATGTATTCTCACTTTCGTTTATTTTCTTCCAAATAAAGTGGATAATCCAGCCAAACTGTTGGCGTGTTTACAGCCTGTCCGATTGTCTGACCGCTCGTGTTTCTTACCTTGTCGGACTTTGTAGTAATAGTCGTGTTCCTAGATCTCAGCAGTAAATATGATCAGTGACATGTGATTATAACCAGTAGAAATTATGGCCACGACTTCTTAAATAAACTCAAATGGTAATGAACCAGAAGTTTCCTTTGAAATTCAAGACCATTTTAGGTTAGTCCTCACCAACTGGCGAAAGCTACAATGAATAATACTGCGGGTATTTTTTTTAATAGCCTTGTACCTGCAGGTGCACCTGTTTAAAAATTCTCTGTGGAGGCTCCACAGCCTCCAGCCCCACCTGTGCCTTTCTCGGCACCTCATTCTTTATAACTCTCCCTCTGTCTCGCAGTCTGCCTCCCTCACTTTGTGGCAGCGTCGTGTTTTTCCTGCTCCGTGACGCACTGAGACAGATTTTGCCTGGCACTACTTTAATCAGATAGATTAACTGCCAGTATTGTGGTTTCCCTTTTTATCACCCTGTGCATCAGTGTGTGACGTGTTTTTACTCTTTCTGTAAGGATCCGATTCCGGTGCTGACAGCCCGATAATTCTCACCACACTGGATCTTTCCTGGCAGCGATATGATTTGATCCTGTTTGTTGAATAATACAGTAGTTATTTCGCCTGAAGGTTTCACTAAGACATCTCATTATTGTATTGTCTATCCTAAACTGTGTTGTTTTGTGCATTTGTTTTGTTCCTCAGGCGGGGAGCCCGACTTCCGTCAACGCTCCATGCAGTTTCTCGAGGACATCAGTATCCCCATCCAGCCAGGACATCTGCAGGTACAAACCACCTCAGCCTCATTTCGCTCTTACTGCCACTGAGTGATGTGAACACCTGAGGACAATAAATTTGATCTATTTAGCAGTCCATTACTGGTTAAGAGCCTTACCAGTGGGGGGTGTTGATTTACCCTTTACCTTTGAACAACACAGTGGCAGTGTGTGGAGTAGCCCTGGTTGCGTGTAACCTGCTGTAAAATGGATGTGATTGTAACATGGGTCGTCTAGTCTTGTCTGGTATTTTCAGGCAGAGCCTCCAAAACCTTTTATCTCCTTTTATTCAGATTTCTTTGATTTCAAATGCATGATGTCTTTTCCATTTCTCTTTTTTGCCCTTTCCCCGCTCCTTCTCCTGCTGTCCTTCACCACTGTCGTTTCTCACATGTTCCTCTCATAAATACACATGCACAAACACTTTGACACAGCAGTCAGCATCAGGACTGTCAGAAGCAGACCGCAGTGGTTCTGTTGAATTCTAATGGTAAAACCTGTCAAGGCTCAGGAGGTATTTCAGTGACCACCTTCTGCAAAGACGCCCCACCAGCCTCCAAACACACTAAACAACGAGACTGGCTCTCTCTGCTCCGCCCATCCTCCGTCAACATCCAACCTAACGGCTCGCTCAGGTTTTCTGTGTCTCTAAATGACGTGGGCCAGCGTGTGGACAGTCTCTGTCGTGGCCTGCACTTCATAGATCGCACCTGCTCCGAGGGAGAGCTGGAGCTGAAGCCTGAGCCTGCTCAGCCGCCTTGCTTGGATCGAAGGGCGCACACACTCAATGGCAAGCTGGCTGCGGCTACGGCACCCGCACACCAGCACCCAAATCCAACCTTCTCAACACGCACCCACCCCCACCTCGTCCCCTCCTTCACCAACAACTATAAGTACATGTTGAGCGTTCCTCCCGCCAATTGTTTTCCATCTGACCCTTCTGTCGTTGCCCCTCCTCCCCCTCTTTCCAACACCCACCTCCACCAACATCCCTCCCCAAGCGCCAATTTCCTCCGTCTCCTCCTCCCCTTCTCTCGATCCTCTACCTCGGCCAGCCTGCAGTGCTCTGAGCTGGGCAGCTATGCCTCTCACCTCCACATCACCAAGTCCTCTAGTGCCCTGCTGGAAGGCAGCGAGTCAGGGTTCCCCCCTGAGGATCTCCTGGGAGATGATGACGTGTTTGAGGAGGACCGGTCCAGTCCAGCCACAAAGGGAACGGGCCAGCTGGCAACCCCAGATACAGTCACCGTGGTTGGGCCAGGCGCTCTTCTAGCCCCCCTGTGCTATATGGATGAGGACAGCGACTTGGACTGCTGCCCATCCCCTTTGTCAGAGAAAACTGGGCCACTGTCACCCTATTCGCTATCTGGGGACTGCTGCAGGTGGGTGACTGTCTGGATGGTGTAATCTACACCCACCCTTACTGTGACTTGGTAGAGCCCAGACCACCCCTGTGCCGTTAACGTGGCAGTGAACCCCAGAGCCCTGTGGAGTAGTGGAGAGCTTCTCATCCTGTAGTGTAACTACCCAGCATTCAGCTGCATTTGTCCTCAAAACCCCCGCCCGGAGTGGACCTGTTAATCAGAAGAACCTGACACATAGACGCTTTAGTCTAAACACGCACTGCAACACCCTCACCCTCAGCTGTCCTGATTCAACCCCTCGTGTGTGTGTGTAGAGCAAAAATGTGGCTTCATTTCATTTCATACCATTTCATTTCATTTCATTTCACTGTTAGCTCAGTGCTCTGCCATTTTTTTCACTGTGCTGTCAAGACGAGTTTTTTAAATAATATTTCACCGTTACAAGATCGATGAGGCCTTAAAGTGTCTTACATGGGCTGCTGAAATTTGTGATTGATTTTGCCCATAAGCTTCATGCTTTGTAGTAAAGGCAGGAACAGGGGCAATGGCAATGTTAAGGAAAATATAGAGGAGCAGAGGTTAGGCTAGAGAATTTAACAGTATTGAGGAATGGAGTGCGTGTCTGTCTGATAAATAGTTGAACAGAGACAGACTGAGTACAATAAATTGTTTTGAACCTATGGCATCTGTCTGATTGGGTCAACTGGGCTGTCATCAGTCTTTTTCCCATGACAGTTTTTGTACAATCTGATTGGCCGTGGTAGGAGGGACAGACTGAGTAATATTTGATTACCGACCAGGTCATGGCTGTGTGGCCCCTACACATGAGGTTTGCTAGCGGTAAGTTGCCAAGGAAAGGAATATTGAGCCCCTCTGGGTCACAGTATCTGTGTCAATACTCTGCCTGGGAGCAGTTCACTGGATTGATGAGAGTTGAGTCTAAAACACACAAAAAAAATAATCATCATCATCAATCATATAGGTCTGTCTTTGATGCCCCCTCAGCTGTGGTCTGTGTATGTACTGTGTCTCAGATTAGACGTCTTATACGTCAGCTGTGGGCTGGTAGAGAAACATGACCTCAGAATTGGCGAGGTGAAAGCTGGAGATCAGGAGGGAGATTATTGGCTTCAAATAGTTTGCATAGTCTCTGACTGCACACACATTCACACAAACACATCATGCCAGCTTTCTGTCAGGTGGCTTAAAACGTGAGCTCAAAGCAAAGGCTGACCTCACCTGTGAAAGTGCATGTGTGTGGGTGTGTGGGTGTTTTCCACAGACAAATAGAGCGTTAATTATTAGCCAGCTCTTTTATTGACAACATTTCAAAACATAACAGTTGGAAGTCTGATAAGAGGAGACTTGGACTATTTCCTAATCAGAAATGTCACCTTTTAGAAAAACCTTAGAGGAAAAAACAGAGTTATATTAGCATTAAGTGTTCCTACTCAAAATGCATTGTGGGTACCCTAGCAAACATATTGAATGCATTAACTTTCTCATAAAATAGTTCCAAAGCTGATTTCTATGATTATTTAAAAAGCTTGTATTTACCTCAGCTAGTAGTTATCTTCTTACCTACCTTTTACACGGTGCTTTGTTCTGTACCTTGACACATTACTGCCTGCATCTGATGATCAGCAGAGAGGCGTATAAACACATCATTTAACTCTTTCTTTGAAGTAAATGGCAGTTATTACATTCAGTCATACGTTTTGACTACCTTTAAGCCGTCTCCAGTTCTTGATTCATCTCTTCTTCTCTTCTTTGTCTTTTTATGGCTTGCACACTCAAGCCAGACATTTTGCAATATCGCCCTCTGTCATTCTCATGCACCTACTAGTTGAGAACCACAAAACAGCAAAAACATTTCTCCACAGAGCTTCTGGTATTCAAAACCTCCATAGGGTACCTTTTAAGCTTTTACATCTGTAATACAAACCAGCTAGAGTCTGTGTAATTCCTTAACCTTCCTCCGAAAGATAAGCTTCTTCTTAGGAAATTTAATATTCTCTTTCAAGGCAAGCATGGCCATACAAAGAGAGACAAGTAACCTCTTAAGACGTGCAGAGAGGCGAAAAGAGGAAATAGGTAGATGGCTCCTAGTGGTGCTGTCGCTAATTCAATTGTGTTTTTCTATGATCAACGTGTCTCTGGTAGAGTAGAGAGCTTAAACTGTTGAGACTGAAAACAGGCTGAGAACAGGAGAGAACAAAATGCCTCAGATGTCATACTCTGCCCCATACCACCCTTATGAAAATCTGTTTAGCAGAAGAAAGAAAAAAACAGATTGGTGCTAAAAAATTCATTTGAGAATTAATATATAAACATTTCACGATGAGGGCATAACAAGGAGTAGCTGGAGGGAGGGGATGTTAAAGCGACACACTGAGAGAGTGGAGTGCAAAGATCATCTGAATGCCACAGGAGAAAAAGTACCAGGAAACAGACAAGTGAGAACAGGAAGAAAGCGAATGCCAGGGCTGTAATACCGCCGAGCTTGTTTCCCTTTCAGCTTGTGGTGCTTGTGATTTCCCAACTCTGTTTTGCTTCTCACATTTTAATGTTGACATACTCTAACGGTGCATCTGCCATCTTAAAATTACTGTTAAACCGGGAGTGTTTTGGCTGCTCAAGTGATGCAAATTAAATTTTAACTTCCCTCCCATGCCTAATGGTGCTTGGAACGTGCTGCTGCTGACACAGATACAGATAATTTAGCTGTAAATCTGCAAAATTATTATGTTCATATGTCTGAATGACAAAGCTGAGTTCTCTGTGCTTGTGCTCCATTTGTGAGATTTCAATCTTCATGGTGCATTTTGAAACACTGTATACAATCCAGGTTGTTTCTAGCAGCCAATGCAAAAACCTACATTTCTTGACAGAAGAACAGACGATTCCACTCATGCTGCTTACTGATCATTTTATTTCCACCGTGGCTCCATGTAGAGGTGTAGGGATTTTGCTATGGTTATCCCCTCCTACGCTTATAAAGAATCCACATAAACATTAGAATAATTTGTTAAATCTGACCAGCCTTTGATATGAGCACCAAAAGAGAGTCCAAGTCCTTAGGCTGATTCTTTTTTTTTTTTCTTTTTTTTTAATTGAAATAGGAATACAGTATGTGTGGGATGAAAATCTGCAGTTCATCTTGCAATCCATGCAAACAAACAAACACAAACAAAGCAGCCAGGCCATAACCAACAGGAAAAAAAGCCTCTTCTAGAGATGTTAATTATGCCTCGTCTATCCTTTAATCCCTCAGTCCTCATTGCACTCCCTCCTCCTCCTCCTCTGTTTGAGAAATCCGTAGAAATGACCTATTTTTATCCTCCTTCGTTCACTTTGTCTTTTAATCTTGTAACGCTTTGGCCAGATCAGTAAAGTCTGGAAATAGACGTTATCTTGCTCGCTCACTTTCTAATGTGTGGGGGCACATGTGGGTGTGCATGAGTGTCTTCATGTGTTCTTATCCTCCCCTGAACCAGTACCATTTGATAAAAAAAAACCTGCTCTCTTCACCGTCTCTTCCCTCTTTCCATGCTTTTGTTTACTTGTTTCTTCTTCCCCAGAGAGAAGTGCCACTGCACTCTGCAACTCACTCTGGGGAAAACATAGTAGACGTCTTTGCTAGTTTATGCATCTGCTGGTAGAAATTGGTGGAAAAAGTGAGTTTGAAGTATAGCTGCTTAATTTATCTATGAAGGCTCTGCAGGAAAATGTGCATGCATTCTATCCTACACTATAGCAGATTTTCCTCCCTTTACAATTGCTCTGTTTAGCCAGAGACATTAGGCTGACCTTTAATTAAAGTTGTGTTGTGGTGGAGCAAGCAGCAGCTGATTTTTGGGCTTATTCCTCATTTACTGAGCACTCTGTCCTGGTCTGAACAGTCACAACAAGGTCAACGTCCTGACCTTTGAATTCTGAGATCATAATGACTTTAGCTTCCTCTTCCTCCATGTAGGGTGTGTGCGTGTGATATTGGCTTAACTTAGAGGCAATAAGTTGCACTAATAACGTTTTCCAACCCTTCATTTTGAATTTCACTGCTGTGGCAGACTGACTGACTTACTGGTGTAAGTGTGTACATAGTCTGGATTCTCACACAATCTGTCTCAGCAGCAGTTGAACAGACAGACTCTCACTTACACTGAACAGGCAGACTGAGACAAATACACCCCTTCTTAGTCTGGGCTGATTAATAGCTGCCGTCCTCCAGCCTGTCAGATAGTGTCCGATTTATGTAATCTTAAGGACGAGAGGGGGACCGCTCCGGTCTGATATTAAAAGATCTGATTCGTTCCTCTTACTGAGAAAAACCTGTCCAGCAGTCTTTAGAGGTTGCACACACCTAATCAAATATTCCAGTTGTTGGTATCTGTGCCCAGAATACCTTACAGAAGACTCTGCAAGCATCTACAGGGGCTGAACACAATATTGCATTCACCTGTCAGACTGAATACAGTTGCATGCAGTAGCATTTCAACAAATAACAAATAGATGCTTTAAAAATTTACGACAACAAAACAAAACACATTAGTAACATGAACAGTGGTGTTGATGAAGGGGCACTTGAGTTCATCTGATAGAAAAAACAGTGTTGAGAAACTGTATGCACAACGCTGTTGATTACATAGTCTGCTCTTCCTGTATTTGTCAACCTAAAATGCTGATCATTACAGGCAACTTATAAATGTGTCAGTTATTCCAACACCGAAACTAAGATTGCTGCTGCCCCAACTGCAGGGTATCTCAGGTTAGATTTTCTGTGTTCAATTTTTGCGCTGCTACGTTGCAAGAACACAGAAGATTATTCTCTGAAAATGTCATCTTGATTTGCAAATGAAGTGCATTTAATCAAATTAGTTTGTCTTGATAGGGTTTATTCATGTGGGACATGTATTGAATCTGTGTTCAGTGTGTTAATATTCTTTTATATTTGGGAAATTATATTCCACCTCACTGTGTTTCATATCTATATATATATATGGCATATCTGTATCTGGGTATGAGCGTTTTCTAAACACCTTGTCCTATTATACGTATTACTAGAGAACGCTACAAGTTCGCTGACATATATCCTCCAAAATTCAAGTTTGCCCGAGTTTGGTGAAATATCTGTCAGCTTTGCCTGCCAACTTTTCTCTTTTTGATCTTTCCTCCCCCCCCTGTCTTCCTTCTGTTACAGCTGTCTTGCCTTTAGCTTAGTGTTGACTGTATTCTTTGGCTCCCGTAGGATTTGTCACTGTGAAGGGGATGACGAGAGTCCTCTGATCACACCATGCCACTGCACGGGGAGCCTGCGGTTCGTCCACCAGGCCTGTCTACAGCAGTGGATCAAGAGCTCTGACACTCGCTGCTGTGAGCTCTGTAAATATGAGTTCATCATGGAGACCAAGCTCAAACCACTGCGCAAGGTAAGACGTAGTTTGTATGTGTACATGTTTGTATGAAGTGGGACGTAAAGTCAATTAATGCTCATATTGTTAGTTCAGTCTCAGTTAATAAATTCCTTTGTTATGAAGCTGAAAATGCCAAAAGCTGTCTCCAATTTGTCACGCAGATAACACGAGCCTGACACTGAGCTTTGAAGCCGTTTTCATAAGCGGAACTTTTTAGAGGCAGAACACTTCCATTAAAGGCTCTTATCAATCACTGTGGCCTGAAGATAGCAGGACACTCTAATTAAAATTTCTCCACCCTTCATTAGCTGCACAAAAGGCCTTAAACAAATGCTCCGCTGTTAATGGCCTCTGAATCCCAATGGTGAACATTGAAATTGCTCTTGAGTGGGCGCACGGAGAAATTCGAGATGAGATGAGTATGTCGGTATTGGTATGAAGTGTTTATCAAAGGATGCTTGGATTCATCTCATACCCGCTTCTTGTCAAAGTGACCCTGCAATCTTGTCATTTCAACAATGAATATGTGAGTAATGCATTTGGATGCTGGGAGAGTCTACACAACTTGTATGCTGATGTTATATTTTGTGTTTTCCTTGAATCGCTGGGCTCATTTCCTGATGTATTGTGCAGCCAGTGACAGACAAGGTGCTACAGTGTGTTAACTGAGCTGGCTGGCAGGCAGCAGGGTAGCTGGCCTTTGTGCTCAGTGCCGCATGCCACTTTTCTTTTCTATCCTACTCACCCTGCCAAGAAGCTTTATGTAGCATTGGATCTTGATCACAGTAGCTGACTGCTCACCATAAAATATTTAGCTCACACTCTGAGCTGCTCCAGAAAACAGCCGAGACAGCCAACAGTTAAAGTGTTAAGTTTGTGTTTGAAAGCTTTTGTTTTTCTCTGTGTGAAATGCATTGTGTTCCTCTTTTGACCTTTTTCAAATGTCCTTCCTTTGTCCTGTCTGCTGCAGTGGGAGAAACTACAGATGACGGCGAGCGAGAGAAGGAAGATCATGTGCTCGGTCACCTTCCACGTCATCGCCATCACCTGCGTGGTGTGGTCGCTCTACGTTCTCATCGACAGAACGGCGGATGAAATCAGACAAGGTCAGCACAGACTCAGACACACAAACATACACATAAGAATTAACATAACATAACATTGTCCGGTGTTAGATGTAGTTTTATGTTCATCCATTCATCCACAATCCACCACCGTCCCCAAGTCATTCATGCACAGTATTTAACGACAAATCTGCATAACTGTAGTGTTATTTTGGTGCTGCGAGTAGTGAGTGTGAACAGTGTGAAATGTTCTCTAAGATTGGAATATATGTGGGGGCGTAATTCACTTGCAGAAGCTCAGTGGGCATCAAAGTCACGGCTGAGAACGAACAAATGTGTAGAAGGTTTTTGTCTGCGAGTTTCAGTTCAGTTCAGTTCTCTTTGATTTTAGATCTGACGTCCATAAAAGAGAAAGTTAAGAGATAAAAGAAAAGAAGAAAGGAGATTTATAAAACAGATATATGCTTTTATCAGCCTCAGATCCAGTTTTAGACTGAAATTCTCAGAGGTTATTATTACAAAGTGAGGTGACCCGGGTTCATTCTCACTTATTACATGAGGTTAGATCAGGTTTTGTATTTGTGTGTGCTGCGAATTAAAATGGTGGTCAGTTCATGGTTAGTCTTATTGTTAAAGTGAAGAATGCAGTCAAAAACAAAAGGTCCTCACAAAGATAAAATACGTGTTTTTATTAGTGTGTGCCTGGGTTATCAGCAGATAAAAGATAAATGTCTAAACACACGTTGATAACATTTCATTTCTGTGAAGCGTATGTTTTCTTTCTTTCTGAAAGTTAGATGAGAAGATTGGTACAGCCTCATACTAAACATAAAGCCAGCAGCTTGTTAGCTTAGCTTAGCATAAAGACTGGAAACAGCTGGTCTGCCTCCGTTCAAAATGTATTCAAATGGCCCTGCCAGCACCACTAAAGCTTACTAATTACACATTATATCTGTTTTTTTGTACCAAAGTGTAAAAACAGTGTGGTTTTACCAGGGGTGATATGTGTCAGACTATTTCCTGGCAGGGCTCAGTCACTTTCTGGGGTCTTAAACTTATTTCCCAAAAATGACAAACTATCCCTTTAAGGAAGTTGTGGGCACTTGTTTTTAAAAATATTATATGTTTGTTCGTGCCAATCTGCTAACCATGGGCTGTAAAAGCTACAGGCAATAGTCCAGCAAGCAGTCAGCAAGGCAATTATGATCTTTCAGACATCAGAGTAAGAGTAAAAAAACAAGACTTAGGGTTTAAAGACCCCTTTAGTGGCCCCTTGAGCCTGTGCTGCCATCCTGACCAAAGGGGTCGGAAGCATGTAGTTATGGAAAGACTGACGCCACCATCCTCAGAGCACTGTGCTCTCACCATCAGGGCTAAAAATGGAGAAAGCAGTCTTAATGATGAGCTTTTTGTAACATCCGGTGGCATGTCGTCTGCTGCCACTCATTCCTCTCTGGCGTATTTGGTGCTTCTGAGACAGTGTGCAGATGGAAGAGCAGGCTGTGCCTGTTTAGCCCAACCTGATGATTCAGACTTGTTAAAGTCCCTAAGGCCTTTCAGGTTCAATCACCATGGTGATGCCAAATATTTCCTCACCAGAACTGGCTGTCCTCTGCCAAGTCGCACGGAACCACAGTTGTCTTTTCTCTCACATTGTTTGCAGATTACAGCAGATTAGATGTAATACACCTTGAAATGTATTTTATTGTCTACTGTGATTTGTGAAGCAGATTTAATGTGTATGATTGCATGATGAATTACATCCTAAAGTGTGCAACTGTAATATTTCACTTCACTTTAAATTTCTGGCTTTACCTTTTTCTATCAATCTGTTTGTGTCCTTGGTAATACATGATACTTACACTCTCTTTATTCATGCAGCCGGAAGAATCCCAGGTAAACATTTCAAGTTTGACCTTTTGACTTTCAAATTGTGTTTTCCTTGTCAGCCTTTCTGTCAGCCGTATCCAGTTCTTTTCCAACTGCACTTTACACCACTTTCCTTCCCTTTTCTGCCTTGATTTCAAGATAGAAATAATACTTCTTTACCAGGCTGGTTATATTCTCACTACCTCACTGAATGTTCCAACCTAATGAACGCAGACAGACACGGTATCAAGGAACACACTGTATTTTATTTTTTATACTTTGTGACTTGATTAGACCAAACCTCACTGACATATTGAGATCATGAGAGGAAATAGGGGCACTGGTTCAGCCAGCTGCTCTGCCTTTAAAACAAGCAGTGCCTATATCCCCCAGAACCAAGTCATAAAGGAAGGCCGCACTCCAGCAAAAAGATTCACCTTATTATTGCTGTCCTATATAAGCATAGTTAATACCAAGATGATTATGTTTGCCTTGTTGAATAGGTTCCTCCCATAATATGAGGCATTTTTGCATTTCATTCCATACATTTATCATCAAAATAGGATTTAGGATCTAAACTTTTCTTCCATACACCTGACATTTAATAGCCCACATGAAAAGACTGATGGGTTGCAGGTCAGCTGTGTATTTCCAAAGAAGACAGATTTTTTTGTTTTGATTTTGTTTTTGAAGATCTCTTTTCTGTCTCAGCTTTTTTGTTTTGGATGATGTTGCAGTTACAAATATTTACGTTTCCTCTTGCTTGGAGCCTTATATTTCAGGGGTTAGCAATTTGCAGAAAATGCTGCAACCGCCTCAGGGGCCATACAAATGTTTTTGCACAGTTAAGCAAATTAACTTTAATTCATAGTGCACATTACTGCTAATCATTTTTGAATGCCTGCTGTGGTGTTTTAGTTTATTTTAAGTGTTGTTGCTCCCACTTCTCAAGCAGTTTCTTTTTGTTATATATTATTATTTTGGGGGCATTTTGTGCCTTAATTTGATGGTGGCATTGGAGATCTGACAGGAAATGAGAGGAGAGAATGAGAGAGGAATGACATGCAACAAAGGTCCCTGGCTGAACACGGCCTGGGAAAGTTTCATAGTCAGTGCCTGACCCCTTAGGCCACCAGGCTGCCCCCATTTGTTTCTAGTCATGTTGCTACAGTATCAAAATCAAAACTTTAAACCTGCTTGGGTTAGATAATTGCAAAATGAACACAATATCTGTCTTGATGGTGTTTATTTTTCTGGAGTAAGTGCAGACTGATTTGAAAAGGCTGCACTGCATTAGAAATGTGGCATATGTAATTCTGTATCACATTGTAGATTTACAGTATATGGCACATGCTCTGGAAAATCAATTGAGAAACTTGTCCATGGATATAAGGAGATGGTAGGCAGTTGGGAGTTTGTTTTCTTTTTTTGTCTACTTTAGTGAATTAAATATCTGACAAATAGGTAAAAATAATACTTGCATCCAGTTGTTTCCCACACAGATACGTGCACTGATTAATAGATCCATAAATATTCAAAAGGATCAGCTACCACAGTAAACAATAGGGCAATATGGAGTCTCTAGTGTTAGACAGCCCAGCCAAACTGCATTGCCGCACAATAATAAAACGATTTTGACTGAAATGAATGCAAAGTGGATATTCACTATCTCAGCAAGTTTCAGGAATCTGATTTGTACTCACTTTACAGATTTTAATGAAAAAACATAATTACATATGATGAAGAGTATAGTATGCTGGGAAAAGGTCTGCAGTAATGTAAAATATAGAGTACATGCTTTTCAAAAACAGTGTGGCCCTTGAACATTAGCCTGCTTCTTTGAAAATATACAGCACATTGTGATGCTTTCCTGTCCGTTTGTCTGACATACACCAACATGTAAACTGCATTGTATGATAGTTTCCCCAACCGCATACCTTCCTTGTTAAAGCATATTGTAGTTCAAGGTTGATCTGGTGAATGATTGACTGAAATACCTGTTAAACTATCGCGCCATTCTTTTCCCTCCTGTTTTTGTGCTTCTGCATTTTGACCTTGTGACGTGCTGAACCTCAAGACTATACATATAGTACATGTACTAGACCGTAGACATTTTATTTTGCAGTGTTTCTTTTTTCACAGTCTGGTCTGTGTTTGATTTGTGCATATGTTTCTTTTATGTCTATTCTCTGTACCTCAGGGATCCTGGAATGGCCTTTCTGGACCAAGCTGGTGGTCGTGGCCATCGGCTTCACGGGTGGACTGGTGTTCATGTACGTCCAGTGCAAAGTCTACATCCATCTATGGAGGAGACTCAAGGCTTACAACCGGGTCATATACGTCCAGAACCGACCAGACACGTGTAAAAAGCTGGCGCTGGAGAAGCCCCCTCTCATGGAGCCGAGTCTGGAGAACAAGGAGGCCCTGGCCCCCACCCAGTCGGACACAAATTCCTCCCAGTACACAGAGACAGAGGACTACAGTATGGAAGTGCTCCATGTCTGACCAAACAGTCCATGCCATTGGTTGTCCTACCCATACTACACACACACACACACACACACACACACACACACACACACACACACATAAACACACACCCACACCCACACTTAGGCCCACCATGACTGAGGAACGACCAGACACTCCCCTTCCTGTGATCATCAGACTGACGCACTGTCTTCTTCTGGTCATCTTGTCTTCCCACAGAGACAGACAGACCACGACTAACGTCTTCTATCCACATCCCTCCTATCAGACCTTATTCTTCCATCGACCTGTACCCTCAGTCCACACCCTCGCCTCTCTCCTTCCCTAGGACTGGACTGTTTTTACTGACTTCTGTAAATGTCTGAAGAGGCTTGGAGCATACCACTCTCTGCGCGCGCACACACACACACACACACACACACACACACACACACACACACACACACACACACACACACACACACACACACACACACACACACACACATACTCTTGTATGTACACCTCTAGGAGAGCAGGACTGAGACAAATGGACTCATAAACGGCTCCAGGGGTTTACACTTCTCTGATGCGTGGTTTGTTTGCTTGTGGGTTTGTTAGATTTGTTTTTACATCCTGTGAGTCTTGGGCTAACCCTCCGTGGATCAGTATGTAGCGCCGCGCATCGGATCTCTGGAACATTCCAGCCACTGCCATCTCTGTTGCTGTGGTCTGTCAAGTCCGCGCTGGTCTGGATCCAACCAGGCCTTGATCTGGACATGCATCGAAGCACTTTTGTTTTTTAGTTCCCTTTCTCTAGCTCCTCTCTTCCTTTTTTTTTCTCTATTATGAATAATGTCTTCTATGTTAAACATGGGGGAAAGCACACTCAAAAAAACTTGGAAATGTTGGTTTCCTGTTTTATTTGACATTGCATTTCTTCATACGCATATATACATATATATAAACCCTCCCATGGATGACAAAAAAGGAACTGGGGTTAAAAAATCGAATCGTGCTGAAAGAAACATTTGGTTGATGGGTTTTGACTATGAAATGTCAGACTCGTAGCTCTAATGCAGATAATGGAAAATCCAGCCACATGACTTCTTTACCCCAACATGAACTTTCTGAAGGCTTTGAGAATGTAAACTTTTTAAAAAATGATTAAAAAATGAATAAAATATACAAAAAAAAAAACAACATTTTTTACTGGTCACAGGAAATTGCGAGATAATTTCCATGTCCATAACAAGAGCCTTTGGGCATAAACAAAGTCGCTCGTGTTTTTCTATCATGCGAATGACACAGTATTTACAGTGTGATATGTGCAGTTTTTAATATGTTGATTTGTTTGCTTAGTCATGGGATATGCCTTGGGAAATCTGCAGCTGCCTATTTTCAGTCTGACCTCCTGTCACTCCCACTGTGCAGGCGGTGCATTAATTGATTCCAAATAGATAGTTTGGATTAAAACACTGGCAGAATAAGCTTTAGGCACACTTTACAATCCATCTCCACAGTTATGTTAACACACTTTAGCACAGAGTGCAAGGTGCCAGATGTGATGTTTCAACATGACATTTAGGATCATTACCGAGCATTTCGGATGAGCAGAAATCTCAGTTTCAGTGTCTTGTTTCGTCTTGCTGGAGTCTCTCACATGGTAGAGGATGTCTATTTTAGTATTAATCACAAGACAGCCAGCATGTTCCTGCTAATTTGATTGAACGTTTTTTTCACATCTGGCCTTATGTGGTCTAAATGACACAAGTTGTTCAGCACCTTTTTGTTTTTAATTTCTCAATAGAAGCACAGTGAAGCACAGCTTAAATACTGTCACTGCATTACTCCAAAAATGTAACATTTTCACTGTAGGTCATTACATTCATCAACAAACAGATCATTTATTTTGCAATAAAAGCAATGCAATACATCCATATGCTCCCTACCTGTGACAGACACAGTCAGCTCATCACTCATCGATGAGCTGACTGGAGCGCCACCTGCTGGTGTGAAGCTGAAGGTGCAGCCTGAGGTGGGCAGGAGCTGATTTCTGGGGGCGATGTATTTTGGGGCTTACAGTCATTGTAAGTGCTTTTGTGTATGTGGGAGCACAGCGATGCCGGGCTCATGTTGAGCCTCACAGCCATTCCAGCAACACACACATTTTTAAAGTCTTTGATAACAGTGTACTGTCTGTGAACAATGATGGTCCAACTACATACATACTACATGACAGTTTCTGCTCAGCAGCAGCAATAAATGAAATCAGCGCTTTGTTTTCTGCAACAGTGCATACCGTACTTGTGTTACTTGTGTATATGCCCCATGGTGACTTGAGATCTGGAGTCTAATACAATTTTAATACATAATATGAGCCAAGGGAGTAGTTGTGTGTCAAGTTGGATTAAGACCTAGTAATGAGAAGCTTCTCTGAAACTTCAAACCCCACGAGGCTCAGTGCAATTAGACAGATAAAAAGTGCAATTACCCTTTTGTTGTTATTCTATTCTATAGTTATGTACTGGTGTTTAATGTCCAGGATGTCCTCTGGGTATAAAAAAGTTTTTGTGTTGTATTTATTTTTAAAAGAAAACAGAGTACAATTTGTTCATTTAAAAAAACCCTTTCATTAGTAATTTTATGCAACTTACACTTTGTTTTTTTTTCCCAGGCATAAATACCAGAAAATCACTTCCACTTTGTTTTGCACTTTAGTTTGTCATTTAGATATTAGTGTTGTAAAAAGCTTAATGTGAGTATCTGCTCTTTCTTCTTGCTTTTTAAATTGCTTGCTGAATTATGTTTTAAATATGCAGAGTATAGACATTTAATCACAGCATCACATTTGAATGTTACTTGTTTTTCACATAAAACAACATGGAGTATTCTGACGTTTCCAGTTTCTTCAAAATGGAGGATTAAAGATGGACGGTGGATTGTGCTTTTTCTTTTTTTTTTTTACTTTCTACTCATAGGAGCTGGCTCCTTTCATGAAGTCTGAGACAGAAGTTTTGATGTAGTCTTGATGAAGATTGAGGCCGCTTTAGGACGCTTTTACAAGCAGGCATGTTTCTGAGAGCAGCTTTTTCTTTCTCACTTTATTTCTTAGTGTCTCTATCACCATGAACTGATTTCTTCATTTCCCTTCAATCCTACTGAGCAGGATATCGACTGAGAAGGAAAGGTACTTTCTCAGCCTTTAAGTCTAGTCTTTCTGTCTTTACCCTGTCTCTTCCACTTTATCATGTCTGGGAATAGTGTAACTTGCATAAAGCTACAATTGTTTACTACTGACTGGACTTGAACATATATGACTGTTCCCCTGTCTTATGATATCATTCCACAAGTTTGTCTGTGAATTTACTTTGGAATAGTAACTGTAAAGAATTTGGTAAAAGTACTTATGTTTTTAAAAAAAAAAATATTGATGTGTTTTCAGTTTAATTCCCATGTTTGAACAAAGTATGTAGAGTTTAAAAGAACAACCAAATAAAAATTAAGTTACTTTTAATGGTTTGTGTCTTTTTCATGTGTTCTGAATTTAAATGTAAAGGTAACAGGATTTCTTAGTGACAGTGACACTGTTACAAAAGATAAAAGAAGGTCAAAGGTTAATGTTGCATAAGTAAGATCAGATGTATAGCAATGTAACTTTTTATTTTTCACAGTGGGTGACACTCCTTTACTTTACACTCCTGACAAAGGAGCTATACAGCTATAAAACACATTTAAATTGGCACCTCCATGGAATAAAATTTAATCCAATTTCCACCCGAATAAATGACAGAAAACAATTGAGAAACAAAGCTGAGGTTTGGAAACTGGGTTTTTGGTCAACACATGGATTTAAATCTACAGTCATATCAAAATCACACACACAAGAGTTTCCTAACAGCATGTTTTGACCGCTCAGTAACACCAGCAGAACCTCAATGTAAAATATTAAGTGGAGACATGATCATGACGTTTATTCCTCAAACAGCAACACTGTTGGGGATTTTGTCAGGGGACATGTTGTAGTATGGCAGCTTCTTTCCCTCATTCCTAATCTTGATGGCGCGGGTTATCTCTGCCAGCTGCTTCCTGAACTTCTCCATGGCCGTCTTCACTGGCTTCTCTATGAAGTGCTCGTCAGGATACATGCCCAGGTACAGCTGCAGAGAGAGAGGGGAGGGGGGCAGGTCATTCAGTGCATGGAAAAAAAAGACATGTTATAGCAGAGGGAAGCTCCAAACTTATGATTGTCTTGGCTGGTGCTCAAAAACAACCCAGTCTGGCATGAGATGTGTGTGTGTCGACACCGAGTGCCCTTTCTGTACCTCGTTCTCCTGGTACTGGCTGAGGGCCCAGACGGCCCCCAGGTGCCAGCTGGAGCGACCGCGGTCAGGGAGGCTCTCGATGATCAAGTTCACGTCTGTCACACCCTTCTGGGTGGGTGGGGGCCTCCGCATGGTAGAAGGAGCGTTGGGGATCCAGGAACACCAGTCATACTACACAATGTAGACAAAGATACGGTATGTGTATGCGGCAATGGCAATGCAATACTGTATTTGTCACAGCTGCAGTTACTTTACAGATTAAGATTTTACATAAAAACATGATAAATTTAGAAAATCCAATGCATCATTAAAGATTATTTGTCTTGTGAAGGGTTTTCATGTGGTTTCATGGATGGAGGTGGAATTATTCAACAAGTACCAGTTACCCTTTTCCATCCCATTAATGGCAGCCACTGGACTAAACCTAACTGTGTATGAAGTAGTTAAAACCAACTCCACCTCGCCCAGCAACAAAAGTGCTTAAAATGCACATTGATGCATCAATATTAAGAATCTTATAATGTCATATATAATAATACATCAGTCTCAGGCCCATTTTTCTGCAGAACCAGCACTGTTTCTTTTGATAGGCCTATTTTATTTTTCTGATAATACTTCTGTGCTTTTACTTAAGCAGGATTTTGGATAAAGGACTTGTGGAGCATATGTAGTTGTTGTGGCACTTTTACTTCAGTCAACTACTGTGTGCAACAGACTACACGCACACTAATACATAATGCATGTCAACTAATCAACAAGAATCTGTGTAGTGTAATTAAAGTGTAATTTATATATATATATTGTTATTGAATAAATATTGACTATGAGATACCAGATTTATCTATTTCTCACCTGTCCAAAGTTGACAGCTGCATGCTGAGACGAGGCAGTGAACACAATGACGGTCAGGTACTCTGTCAGCTCCTCACGTGATTTCACAGACTTGGGAAACTCTGTGCACAGATTGTTAACAGGCAGAGCTTGAATCTTTACATAACTCCACTTGTCTTCTTTGGCAATGGTTGCTTTGTAAAAGCTCCTTGCACCATGCACTCAGTTCATGGTGAAATGCAGGAAGTGTAACCTATTACAACAGTGGTGCTCGGTCAGTGACACCATCAGACTCCTGTCTTTACCCTCAAACCATTAATCTATGACAGAACAAATTTGAATTTGTAATGCTGTCTGTTCACTGTGTATCTGTCTTCTCCAGAAAATCCTAGACTAATGAAATATTGAAGAGGAGTGAGTTGCTTTTCTCTGTGAGAAAGGAAACTTTACGCCTTGGTTAGCTGCTGCATTTTGATTGTTGTTAAAAGTTAACGGAAAAATTATACAAAAAGGGAGGTCTGCAATGTGTACCCACCACAGTGATCGAAGTCTTGCATCCCGAAGCTGCACACGTCTTTAATGAAGGCCTGAATTTCATCGTCTCCCTGCACCTTCTCCTCGCTGGTGTAATAAATATGCACCACATCAGACACGAAACTGCCAGAAATAAAAAAAAATAGGACAGCGGTCACGTATAGAGGAAATAAAAAATTATGTTACTTCACTCCTTTTGAAATTCTGTCTTTATCTCTCTCACACACACATATACAAGGGTAGAAATGGCCTCATGGCTTTTCATTGTTTATGCGTTGTCACAACTGTTTCCTCTCCTTCAAAAATACAGACTCTTCCTTCATGCTGTCTACACAAACTCCCAAGGGTGGTTCTACCAGGGTGGCATAGGGTGGCAGCTGCGATTCCTAAAAATACATTCTTTCCTCAGCTGCCACCCCAGTTTTGGACAGACTAATTCAAACGTATAAATAAAAAGCTGTGGCCGATCGGATGGAGTGAAACTCCAATGTCCCAGTGCAAGTGAATGCAGCATGATATGATGTTCTCCATAGACCCCTAGGTTCTGTTGCACTGGGGTCATAGATGTATCTCTACAGGGGGCCTCCATTTTGTAGCCAGAAAGCTAACAAACATTAGCAGACCCGCTAACACAGCCCTAGACGGAGCCGGGCGGGGGAAGGGGGAAGAAATAAGGGAAGAGCGGCAGATAAGTAATCACTTGGTCGTCTGCTTTGGACTTCTCATGATGATATTTATAACCTGGAATACTTTTATGAAGAAACCCTTTTGATTTTTGTGACCTCTGGACCCTTATGGACTCAAGGAATACAAACAATGAAGAAATGGAGCGAGAATCTGAGTTCTACACGTCTAAAAGGTAGGCAATCACCACGCTCCACTGGTATAGAATGTTGGTAGATATTAACAAGTCATAGTTATGTGCTTATGTTACCGCAAAATGAACTGAATTTTTGAGTTTTAGAGAATCTAACTGAGCTAACGCACAACCTGTGTGTATTGACAAAAATTTAAGACTTTACTCTGAGCACCTACTGATGGGCCCATGCAAGGGCCAGCGGGCCGCATGACGTTAATACAAAAGTTTGTAAAGTGCAAGGCCAGTCCAGTCCAGTCAATATACTGTGTTTGCTAGCTAACAGATGTGGCTGAATGCTTTGGGTAGGTAACAAGCAAGCTTATTAAAATAGTTTAGTCTGCTATGTGAGAAGTTGTGTGAAAAAACGTTTGCCATTTAATCAGTATTACTGGATAAACATTGGGTAATTTGGATTGTTGGCAATAATAAATGTGCGGTTCACCAAGTACAAGTGACACAATAACATTTACTTAAAATATACTAAAGGTATGACTTACCTCACTACATCTAAAAGACAAATATTGTACTTTTGACTTCACTACAATTCTATTCTTCTTCTTCTCTTACTTTGAAGCAGCGCTTTTAGTCAGAGGAATTTATTTTATTTTATTTTGAGAGTGATTGATCATACACTGTGTTCATCCCAGGAGAAAAAACACTCACAGCCAACTCCTCCTCTGTCAGTCATGTTTGAACCAGTCAGTGACCTAATGATGGCTATGTTAGATAAAGATGAGGCACAAGATTCTTTGTCAGAGCACCTTTGCTGTGTTTACAACCACACTTCATCACATGATTATTGCATTCAAGTTGGGGTTATAGTTGACAGCTGAATGGAAATAACAATACAAGAGACGTGCTTGTTGTTTATCATAATTATTGCAGCTGTCTTTGCATAGATTTTGTGGCCCCTACTGGTCTAATATGCAAAGTACAGTATTTTATGGTAGGGCAAGTCAGCTTTTTTGTCTATTCAATGTTTTTCTCATGCCATAAAAATAGTTTTGATTTGAAAATCTTAAAATATCTTAATTTGGGGGCTTTTCCAATCAAATACTGATATATGTGTTTGTTAAATCAGCATACATACCCTTGCCACATTTCAAGTTTCCATGCCACCCTCTTGCCACTCCATGAATATTTCTCTGCAAACGCCAGAAACTATTGTCTCTAACCTCTTTGTGGCCTCCCATACCCTGTAGCCATCATCTCTGTAGAAGTATGTGGGCAGCTCCTCCTTGCTGTCCATGCCATGGGACTTGATCATGTCAGGGAAGCACAGAGACCTGAAGGTCAGAGACTTCATGGCCTTCTGCACCAGCTGGACGTGACCACCTCCACCTGTTGCATTTGCCTTGATGAGGATGGAGAAGAAGCAGCATCATCACACATCATTCCTGCAGCTAGTGATTGTGGTTTTGATCTCTTACTTGAATTCTGTCCATCCACAAACAAACCTTGTCAAAGATGCCACACTCACAGATGAGCTGCTCTCTGGCCTTGGTGTTGATGGCAATGGTAAAACGAATGTGTGGGATAAGCAGCTGGGAGAAGGAGCATCAGCCAGTGAGTTAATAAGTCAGTCAACCAATCAATTTACCAATGAATCACTTAGAGTTTTACCTTATACACAGGGTGAACAGCAGGGAGTTGCCTGTACATGGCGATCGCAAACACCTCTGTCATCAGATGTGTCCTGAGCAGGTGTGTGATGGTCTGGTGGTACTGGAAATCAGCCGAGCGCACCCAGATCTTAGCCAGCATCCAGTCATACTGACCATCAGTGGGCAGGAAGATCGGGGTGTTCTTACCAGGAGTCTGGCCAAGCTGGAAAAGACAGAGGATGAGAGAGAAAATCAATTTATACTGAAATGTCACCTGGAGAAGGAAATGTTTTACTTTTCATAAATAATATCTGCTGTTGCTCAGCATCACTGTACCTGTATGGCTATGGGCAGGATCTTGTTCTGAGCGTTCTTGTAGAGCAGACAAATGGGAGCTGCCAGGTACTGCAGCGTGCAAGGGTCTGTGCAATTAGCAGTGATGTCCTCCAGCACATCGTAGTCTACTATGTAGATGTTCCCTGCCTGGAGCCAGAACATTGCTTTACATTGTGCGTCAGCGGGAGAATTGAAGAGAGACATAACGTTGTTTTAAAGATGCCACATGAGGCACCATCAGTAGTTAGCCTTGTCAAAACGAAGATGACCACCAACATTTTTATTTTGGAAATGGAAAATGAAGTTAAATAGATTCACAGGGACAGAGAAAACCATGTCTACCTCTATTTCCTCCTCCAGAGTCAGCTCCCTCTCCAGGCTGACAGAAACCATCTCATGAGTGACAGGAAACTTGTCAGGAAGTTTGGTGCATTTTTGGATCATTACGGGGTTGCAGCCATTTAGAAATTGGTATCCAAACATGAAGTCCTCCCTCCAGTGTTGCATCACATACTCTACAATACAATACAATACAATACAATACAATACAATACAATATAATATAATGTAATGTAATGCAATATAATATAGTTTAATATAATGTAATACAATAAACTATAATACAAAATATAATATAATATATTATACCTGAGATTGTGTTTTTGATTCTCACAAAAATCTTCTCAAAGTCAGCAAAGTCATTCCAGGAAGACTGGAACATGTGCATGAACTGGTTCACAAACAGGTTCTCTATTCTGGAAATTCATGGTTATCATCATCATCATCATCATCATCATCATCATCATCATCATCATCATTGTTATTCTTATAACCATCATTAGTATCATAGTCACATCAAAAAAGGTCAAAGTATAAATCAGATGCATGTTCCTGTAATATGTCAAACTCTGCAATTGAAATGCATTCTGGAAAAGAAAATTACATTTCATACTCCATATGTATTTATGATTTTGCAGCAAGAAGCGGCATAAATGCCAATTAACTTCAGCATTTCCGTCTGCAAAGATGCGGCAATTCAGACACATTTGAAGCTCACTATGACAAATTGCAGGACTCGTTTTCCATCTCAGCCACTTCCTGCAGTTCATCATCATACATCATTTTCAAAGGTTTGTTATTTTTGCAAGAACTACTGCATGATGCACACAGTTGTGTTTTTGACCTGTTTTGCATTATTGTGTCTACATTTGTGCTCACACATCTGCATGGAAGCACAATGCAAATGTCCCGGTGATAAACAAACATTTACACCTCTCTTTTTCCAGGTAAGCCTGAGTGCAGAAAATGTTTTCAAGTAGAAGCTCAACATCTGATCATGACATCGTGATGACTTTAAGTGCACAGCTCCACTGACTCTGCCCTGTCCTGAGGGGTATCAGCTCTCTTCACAGCTATCTAAACCAGTTGAAGCTTTACTGAAGCAGGATGTTAAAAAGGAACACATACGCCTTACTGTAGTTCAGGACAAAGTCCACTCCTTTCTCACTGTCAAACTGGATGTCCCGTGGCAAATCCTTGTGTCTGTTAGCATCTATGCTCATAGGAAAGCCTGGCTGCCATTCCCTCCATCTATAAAAGACAGCAGATTTATTAGTGAGCAGCCTCAGCCCCCTGCAGTTCTGAATACAATGACAAAGTGCATGTGAAGAGTGAACTTGCCTGTAGGTTTTTCTCCTCAAATCCAGCTCTTTTTGTCGGTGCTGTTTGACCACGCTGGTCTTGTCGTCCTGAGGCAGATATGCTATGACAGACACGAGACAAAGTGAGCGACATAACACAGCTTATTTGTAGTTTTGTGCTGCGGACTCTGAGTAAATGAACTGATGACTACCTCGTCCATCTCGCAACACCACTTCCTTGTCATCCACCAGCCAGCGGAAGCAGGGGAACTCCACATAGTCTCCAGATGGGGTCTTGACTGTGATGTACCTGCAGTACCAGTCATCGTGCATCCAGTACTTCTTCTTCTCGATCTTCACCAACACAATCTCACCCAGGTCCTCCCCAACTCTCACGTTATAGGAGTCCACCTGTAATATAGTCTGCAGCTAAATTAAGGAGTATGTGCTGGGAAATAGTGTCATTTACTGAACTGGTCGTGCGACATTAGTTAAATCTTATTACTAAGTCTTAATACTTCTATTTTATATAAAGGCATTGTTAATTCTTTGTTATATTAAAAGACATAAACTTAAGCTGCAAAAACAGTTTGACATATGCAAAGTAGAGAAGGTTTTAGGAAGCTGAAATATATGGGACTTTAACAAACCTTATGTTGAAATGAAAACATTATTAAGCTCAGTTGGCTGTTTTTCTTTCTACTTAAATTCTATCATTCTTCTAAAACTGAAATTTAATTTTTACTAAACTTCAGGTTTGCATGGGACAAGAGGTAAAACTGAAACAATGTTTAGTGGATGCTACATTTCATTTTGATAGATCTTTAAAAAGTAGCTCTAGACCCAGTCGTTTAGATTGGCCTTCACTTATTTTTATCTCTATTTTATTTATCACTTTTATATTGTGTTTGTTTTTTATTTTATTTTAGAAAATATTTTAGTAACATTGCGGAGAGAAATTTCTTCAACCCTAGACAGTGCATATTATATATATATCATAAAGGACAACAAACATAACTGTTGTCAATCTCAAATTACAACTCTATATGTTGATATAAAAGAGGAAGAAGTTACTACAAAGACTTTCAACACACCCAGTCTCTGCGTGCAGGTGTCAAAGCTCACCATTCATCAGAGGATAAAAATGATACACTCGGCTCTACAGCAGTATAACATCACTTACCGCCCCTCTCTCAAAGTCATTGTACAGAGGTTTGTCCAACAGCGTTCTCTCGCTGCATTGCTCTGTGCCCACCAGTGTAATGTAGATATAGTCATCTGTCCCTGCGAACCACATATTTCCTGTGGCAATAGTCACTGTATAAGAAGACATGGCAGACTCCAATAATGTCCAAATGCCCTCTCAGGATGAAGAAATCTGCAGGAAAGCAATTCTACTCCCAAACATGAAAAGTCTGCAGCGAGGTTTTGTCAAAGGCAAGTTTTCCCTTCCTGCTCAAAACTGCATTTCACCAACAAACACCAAGAAAATGCGTAATCAGGCAGAAGAAGGCGGAGCAGGAAACACATGAGCTCTCATCCCCTCCGTGTTGTAGGTGACATCCACCTTTACACTGTAAATGAAGTCACGATATAATGTGACCGTCCTTATAGGAGTACAGACCTGAACGTGGGAACAGGAGAAGTTATTATTACTAAGTTGATATCAAATTACTTCTCTTTATCTGCAACAGGAAGGTGTTTTTTTTTATTTTTTTTATGAAAGCATAATAGAATGAATTCGTGTAACGGGATGAATTTGGATTAACTGTTGTGCCAACTGATGATGTAGTATTGAAATGCATCAAGGAACATATGAATGTACATATCTTTCACACATCACATTTACCAGTCAAATCAGTATGTGTCATTGGTCAACAACAGGTAGTGTATTCCAGCTTCAGTTCAAGAAATAAATGCAAATGAATCAGAGTTCCTCTGCAGTGTTACAGGTGAAACAGGAACACCAACATTAGAAGGGCTGTGTACGTGTGAAACACAAAGTGGGAAATGGAATTAACTTATTTCAGCTTCACTGTTTTTTTTCTCTTAAATGATTGAAAGAAAAAAACAAAAAAACAAGTCAGTCAGTGCACCTTCTCCCACTTTAAAAAAAAAGGATGTAACAGCATGACAGTGCAGGAGAGGATAATTAATCACATTCAATGACAAAATAAAGATACAAGACTTGGCACTGTTTTTAAGAAGGTGACATGTAATGTAATTCTGCTTATAAAAAGAAAGGCAGGCAGAATTGAACATGTAAAAAGAGAAAATAAAACTGACAAACATAATAAGAGGCATTTCCATTGTTCAGTCACATCTAACAGAGCCTGATAAAGTAGTACAGTCATTATATACATTTACATCTATAAATATCTGAATATTCCTCATCTTATATAATTATCTGTTGCAACAGGGACAGCTGATCTGATAGGAGACTTTGACAGGACACAGAAATCAAAAGAGCAGTACATGAAAGCTTATGTAAACAGCAGTACTGCAGATACATAAAAAAGCAGAAATGTTACTGAAAACTATATTTTGTTTCCCAAATGGAGGCTGCCACTTATCACCAGTGAGAGTATGTGATTATACTCTTAAGCCCAGGCAGGTGGGCACAGTCAGATACTGCAGTCCATTTATTCTTACATACACAATCATTAGTTACATAGAAGTCCCTCATTTACTCGCAATTTTCAAGGTGATTTGGGAGAATTATAGGTTTGCAAATTTTTAGACTTTTGTTCAACACCACCTTCACACACAAGGCGTCCAGCTGTTTGGAGCGGCCGGATGATTTCCATTTATTAGATGAAAACACGTCAAGGCTAAAAACAGAAAATGGGAATGAACATTTTGGTTTCGATGCAGCGTGTACAATATCTGGCTACAGTCATCTTCAGTGGTGCCAACTGTGTCAAAACCTAGAACATATCTTTTCACTGCTTGATGTCTTTTCTCATTATGCATCTGAGGTGGACTGTTGTGAACAAAAGTTTGTTTTTTTTGTACTGGTTGATGGGTGGCAACCATCCAACTGAGGAACTGCTAGTGACTGAAGCCTTTTCGACATCCCACTTCTTCTACAGTAAACGACTTTCAAAGTGTTCAGTAGTCTGTGCGAATCATCGATTTATACTTAGGCAGTGGTTCCCAACCTGGAAGTCTGGACCCCTCCAGTGTGTCACACAATGACACTGGGTGTTCACAATATGATCAAACAGCAGTTAACGCCACGATTTTAGCTTGAACACACCCTCTCCACAAATTTGGAAAATGCATTTGAATGATGTCACCTTGTAATTTAGGGGCTGGGTGATTCAGGGTATGTAAGAGATTGTTCACAGAATGTTTTAAATGGACAGAGTTACTGGATTTTCTCTAGTAAAGGAAAATACCTGTTCAAATGAACACTGTAAAATGGGACCAGGATCAATAGAAAGTGTAATAAAAGTGGAGAATTAGGTGTAAAGTTATACTCTTTAATGGAATAGAAAAGAAGAAAAAAACATTGAGTTCTGCTGCCCAAATTTGTGTTTGTGTGTTTGGACTTTATTCTAATTTTTACTTTTTTGTGAAATTTTGTGTCGCCTCTTTGTTGGTTAACAAATATTTTAAGGGGGTCACAAGCCAAACAGGTTGGAAACCGCTGTTCCGAGGCATGTGCCTTTTGTAATTTCTCACTATTCATTTGCAGTGATCTGAAAGCTGAGGCAGCAAGCATGTGGAGAAACTCCAATGAAACACATCAATCACTCTGGTGAAGTAAGACATTTGAATGCAGACGAAGGCAAGAGGCTGAAAAGGGAGGATGCTTGTACAGCAAACTGATGAGGCTTCACCCAAACACTGGTGGTGAGTTGATGGTGCATGATTAAACAACACTTTCATTCAGTCATTAATGTTCAGCCTTCCTGGGCAATAAATGCAAACAGCATTCTGGCAGAACCGGGTTAAAAGCACTGCATATATTATACTCACTAACTGACGACTTGCTTTGGTTAGGCAAAACAGAAAAAAATATAAAGAGCCTACTCTCGCTTGTATTTGATAAGAGATATATGAAATATGTGTATGAGTGTTGTATCCAGCTCTGATGGTAAACAATTCAATTTGTGTTCAATGCTGCCCCCCAGTGGCAGCAGGTCGCTAAATCAATAAATACACAAAGAAAAAGCTACAGTCATGAAGTGCAAATTTCTCCTGAGTTCCTTCTGGCAAACATCAGACCTACATCCATATCATGTAGCAATGCTAACATCTTAAACACCTCTAAATATATTTCTGATTACAGCAGAGCATCAATCTACATAATACAATATCATCAACGCTAAACATCTTCGAGCACATTAACCAACATAAAAAAGACAAAAGGTTTTTTCAGCAAATGAAAACACATACAGTAACTGCTCTAGTCAAGGTTTGGCAATAAAATGTGAAGTTGCCTCAAACTGAAAACCCTGCAGGTGAAATTTTGTTATATTAACCTTAGATTTGTGTAAAAGACAAAGGCAAAGACGCACAAACATAATCGTCTCCTAAAGTTACTGCAACCCAAATTTAAAGACACACAAAGCACTGAATAAATAAATCATTATGAATCATCTGATTACGTTAAAGTTTCAGCCACCTTTCAACAACGGCCAAGTGGGTAAAAAGGACACATGATAAACAATGAAGAAAATGTGTAGTTATAGAATTGAAGTGCTCGGGGGTGATATACTGTTAAAATAAAAGCATATCACCGAGCTTTGGAAAGAAACAGAATAATGGTTAATAAGCTAATTTGATCATTTTAAGCTGGAAGAGACAAGTGAGACTGTGTGGACATCTGTGTCTGCTGTGTGAGTGAGAGGGCTGCTACACAATCAGACGGTTGTTGTTGTGTTGTCAACAACATTGTTTAAGAGCATATCCTTGCCCCAAGCCATCCAACCAACCAATCCAGATCAAAGATGCCGCTGCCCTGCTCTATCCATGGAGACACTGATGAGGGATTTGTTCATATTCAAACCACATGTCGTGTGGTTGAGTAAATCATCACTCATGAGGTGGCGAGTCACATAAGCAGGAAATAAGAGGGAATGAATCAGACATAAAGTACCTCACTGTCTGATATCCAGCATTAACTGACTTCCCTGGTACCTTCAGTGAACCCACAGGAAAGACAATTTCCACATTGAAGAGTTTAAGACGTAGCGAGTGAGTCTCGGATCACTCTGTGAAGGAAGCATCGAGGTTGAGCTGCTTTAATGACTCAGAGCCTACGGGCCCAGGTACAGACTTGGGAGTTAAAAAACAGTGGCTAGTTCAGGTGGAGGACCTGCTTCATGAACTCATAGGTGGTGAAGGCCACAGCTTGGGAGGGGACACAGCGGATGTAGTTGAGAGAAAGGCCTCGGTACAATCCCTTCTTGACCCCATACTCTGTGTACACATACTTCAGGGTCTTGCTCAGCGATCTGTTTAGGTGCAAGACAAGATATATATTAGAATGATGCAAAAAAACATTAAAAAGCTGCTGCAGTTTGTGTTTTTACATGTTTTTGTCTTATGTGATTTTTTTATGTCCTGAGGTTTGTGTGTTTTTGTTTTGTTTATGACCTCATTGAAATGAATTCCTATTAACTGTGTTGACTGAAAATAATGTATGACATCTTTTTACAGGACATTTTTTTATTATTGACATTTAAAGCATTTTAAATCAGCTGTTTTCTTGTTGAGTTCTGCCTGTGCAATGGGGAACTAAAACATATTGATGAACTGCAGCAATATTAAGACAGAAAACTTTATCTTGGATATGAGACAAATGACCTTCTAGAGCACTGATAGTGACTGAAAGCATTTAAAAATAAAAAAAATAATAAAAATCTTGAATATTAAGGGAGAGGAGATGATGCAAGAACAATGTGCAATGTTTGGACTGGCTTAATGTGACCTTGTTCAGGTATGAACGGTATGTTGCTGTAGTTTTACAGCTCATTTGCTACTCTACTGCTTAAAGTTTTGGGGTTTAGTATTTTATCTAATGTAAACAGCCCAACTACCTCTGGAATTTTTTCTTCACTTATAAGGATGCAGTTCATCAAACTCTGCTTACAAAACCAAATGTGGAATCAACTATTTCAAGTGGAAACTCCCCATTTTGTATCCAAAACACTCCCTTGTGTTTTTTCTGATTTTTTTTTTAAAAACATGGACCCCTAGCAACAGAGAAGATGAGAGAAACGGGGGCCAAACATTTATTAAGAACCGCATATTGCAGAGAGTGCAGAACAACTTGCCTGAAGCTGCTGTAAACAGCTTAATTTTTAAACAACTCCCCCACTTAGAGGCACTAATGACTCCTTCGGAACAGACATGAGTCCCAATTGATCATCTTTAGCTAGATGATCAATTCACCAATTACTTATGAAAGGATGAAATTCATCAGCGCTGTGTTATGTGAGCTGTTTTCATCTCCATAATTACCCTCAGAACACCCTTACAGTTAGTGTGTCACCCATAAGACTACAAGTTGAATGCAAAACCCACAAATCAAAACACATCACAACAATACTCTTCAATGATACTAGTAAATCTAGTGGCCAAGATATGCGCTTCTTACGTGCATTTCTCAGAGTCAGGAAGCACAGCTCCTAACTGCATTCTTCTCCTAGCCACATCTAAGGGGTACCTAGTGAGAAGAAACACAATGTGACACATCAGTGCAATCAATAACACACCCCAGCCAGAAACCACAAATTAACCAGCCATGTTGTCGGCTCATCATCTGTGTGGGTCTCGCCCTTGAAGCTTGTCGGCTGCCTGTCTGTCTACAGCACTTACGATATTGTCTGAGCGATGGCACCGGCCACCCCTCCACAAAGCAGGTTGACGTGGGTTTTCAGAATGAGGACTTCAGGATTGTCTGAAGAGGGGCGTCCCAGCAGGTCTGGGAAATGTTTCAAGCCGAGGCTCTTCAGGGTGCCGTAGGTGAAGAATGAGAAACCTGGAGGATAAAAACGAGCGGAAGACAAAGAGTCAAGCTAACGCAACACAAGGAACACTGTTCACAGTGATTCTGGATCTTAAACAAAGACTGGTATCAGTCACCTGCATAAGGAGCCATTCCAATCAGTGTTGGCGTAAGCCCCCTGTAGAAGCCTGAAACGCCCCCTTCCTTTACAAAAACAGAAAAACAGCCATTGCAGGAAAAGTTGCATTGAATGTCACACAGCGTATTTGATTTTAATGCATTTTAATGAAAGAGAGTCCTATTTGTCTGAGAAGTTAAACACTTGCAGATCACCTTAAGGTAGATGGTGTGGAAAGCATTGGCAATTCCAGTGTAGCGATGCTCTCCTTTCACCTGGAAGGCCAGTCTCGCTCGTATCACGTCCAGAGGGTAGGTGCATATCACCGCAGTCATCCCTGAAAACACACAGTATGAGAATAAACGTGGTAGAAAGACAGTTTGTGAATATGGTTATGATTCCTCACTATTTACTCACACAATTTGGCTGCTAGGTCTACTGTACTCTCAATCTCTTTATGCTGATGCAAGCACACATAACTTTCTTTGAGATTTCATAACATACATATCAAGGTGTGACATTTACTTGCATCGTGGTGATGCACTGTGTCACATTATGAGAAAGTCTGCACTGAGGTGACAGATGTAAATATCTATGATTCAAGAGGAACAAATAACGTGTTCTCAGCCAACAATCAAAAAACATACCTGAGAAGAAAAAGTTGTCAGTGCAGCACATGATATCCCACTGGCACTGACTGAAAAAGCAAGTCTTATCAGTTTGAAGAATAAATTACCTGCCATAGATCCTGCCATGAGGCGGTGGATGTGTCCAGAGATCCCAATCTGTTTACTTAGCAGCTGTAAAAGGATCAGCAGGGAGGAAACAAAGGTTAACGGGTTCACCAATAAAAAGAAAAAAAATGGACTGTATTTCACTTCAACTGTAGCAAATTGTCCCTACTGCCACAAAACACACACAGTCACAAGCATATCACATTGCCTTAAACGACCCCCATCGTCAGTTTTACCAAGTTTTCAGAACTTTGCCCTTTGAAAAAGCCTTATTTTACAATTAAGCACATACTGTACCTTTTTGTAATTGTCGAAGGCCATGAACTGGATAGCTCCATAAGGGAATATCCTGACCATCATTGCCCCATTACCCTTGTACAAGCCAAGGAAGCCTTCTTTCTTTGGCACAGCTCTGAGAGTGGAAAACACACCTGCAAAGAAAGATCAGACGTTTCCTCTCATGTGGCACAGATGTTTGAAAACCTATTGGCTTTCCGTGTTTTCCTGCTGATGTTTTACCTAGATGTTTGTAATGGGGGTTCTGGGCTTGAAGAAGAATCTTCACTCTGTCCAGAGGAGCAATGGTAGTCTTGGCACAGCATCCTGCTACACCTAAACGAAAACAGAGAAACACGGAATTAACGAATATATTACTAAATATCTAGCGTAAAACTCATTGGCATCATTTTTAAGTAAGGTTACATGAGGTCAAGTTCTGCTGTGGCAATAAAAACTCAGTTGGTGTTGACTGATGTGTGTATATATATATATATATATATATATATATATATACACTGACAAAGACACTGTAATTCACCAAGTGTCTAAACTCCAAGCATTAATTAACAGAAAGTAATATTCTTGCTGGCAAACCACCCTGGCTTGCATGAGGTTTGGGGCACTGCAAGTGGAGTCACCTATCTTAGTATGTAGTAGTACAGTATGGTTAAGGTCAGTAGGAGGGCTGTGCAGACATCAGTTTCTGGGTCAAAAAGGAAGCAGGAGACAGTGAAGCAAAGGAGAAAGTGTCTCTCTGGTAAACAGAGGCTTGAACCTGTGTCCTAGTGTCAAAGTGTCTACTTTAAGTAAATCATCACAGACCTGAAATGGTGATGGTAAAAACTGATGAGTCAGATCTTACCTCCAGCTACAAATGAGCGAAGCCAGTAGTAGTCCCTCTGGGCGGGGGTGCTGCTTATTGCAGGAGGTGTGGAGACTGCAGCCTCCGATGTCATCCTTTCTGCTCAGGAATCTGCCACATCCATGGCTGTGCAATGTGGTAAAAGTGAGCTTGTGTGAATTACTTTGAGACAATACAGACTGTATCTCTATGAGCAAACCACTGTCAGTTTTTTAAAATTATTTAAGGCTGGTATAAGGTTGATAAATTATGGCTTGCGATGGGATGTAACTGTTATGGTTCCAGTGGTGAAAGAAGTATCCAGATCCTTAAATAAAACTGCTAATAGCACACTATCAAAAAAAAAACTCCACTACAAGGAAAAGCCTTGCATTGAAAACGTTATTAAAGTAAAAGCATAGTACTTTATTCAAGTTTTGAGTAAGTGAGTAAAAGTAACTCATACTATTAGATTATTATCAATATTATTCTATTATATGCATTAATGTACAAGCAGCAATTTACTGTTGTAGCTGAGGTGCAGCATTAGTGCAACTTATGACAATTTTCATTATGGATTAATCTGGTGAAATGTCTTTGCATTGAAAAATGACCATTACTCAGCAATTTCAGTACTAGTTATACATTTTTAAAGCTCTGCTTATGTTTTATGTGTAAAATCTTAATTGGTAAGAGTGTAATGGAGAAGAAGCATATCGTAGTAATGAATGATCTTAGATCTTAAATATACTTAGTTACATTCCACCACAATCAGCAGGTAGATTGAGTCAAGAGACAACATGTACCCCTGGGTGTCTGTTAAAAAGGGATACTCACAAGATAATGAAAACTGTCTGAGTAGCCAAAAGAGCAAAGTGGGAGCTGGGTCTGATGAAATCTGTTCAACAAATCTGTTTCCCCTTCGTTGAGTTGAAGCTTCTCTCGTTTCCCTCCTGCCTCGGGACAATCCTGGCTGTTAACGTGGGGCTTTACCATGGACACAGGGTGGTGTCGCACCGAGGAGCTCGTCGTTCACTGCTTCGGGTTTAAAAAATACACTGACAAGAACTGGAGTTATGAATGAATCTGAGGCACTTTGAAGATTCATGTAACTACACTTGTGTCCTTCGCCCGTAGACGACTGACTGGCTGGTGGCCGAAAACAGTCGCATGTTGCTGACGCGATATGACGTAAACCATGGGGGAGGGGACTACACATTGGAACCAATAAACAAACTAATAACCATTCAATAGCAACAATAAATAAAAGAAGTGCAGCTCAAATTTTTTCATAATATATTTATATTTCCAACTAACACTTACATCTCAAGATTTGTAAATATCATTAACAAATAGGATTTTGGTAAACAGGAAGAAGACACAATAAAATATTTATTTTGTAAATGCCCATTCACAAGAGTGTATATTTTACCAATCAAACAAACCAAATACATCATTCTATACCATGAAAACAAAAGCGAAAAAATACAACAGACTTATTAATGTCACAAGTCCAGTATTGCACATTTAATGACTGAATTTGAATTTGATTTAACTTATTACTAATAATAAATGTGCGTACGCTTTCAGTCTTCTCCATGAATTATTTAAAGGGATTTAATGTTGTATGCCTCTTTTTCACTTCTCTGTGGTTAACTATCGATTCTCATTGTGTGTCATAGTGTGATCTTAAGACCTTCGTATGTTCAGACTATTTGTACTTTACTGTACATCTGATCTTTTTATATGTTTCTTTACTTTATGGATGTTTGATTGTTGTTGCCATGTGAATGTCACCATTGTTGTGTGTCACAATGTTGTAAATAATAACAAAAAAAATATATTTTATCCATTATAGCATTGTAATATCATATGACTTATTACATGATTTTGAATTTAGATAAATGTATATGAACAAGTCTCAGCCTGCGTATTCATCTTACGTACATAAACGTTCAACCAAACATTAATTACCTTTGATCAAAGATGAATTATCTTTTATTACAATCTTTTCTAGCATAGTCCTGTGTCCACACAGCACTGAGTGCACTGAGGGCAAATGACGTTTGAGATCCATCCCAGGTTTTCTTGTCCACTCCCCCCTCCAGAGCCGACGACGAGTTTCTAGCCAGCGGAGACCGTAGGTTGCGTCTGGTGGAGGGAGAGTGAGCGGGGCTGCCCTGAATGGATTGACATAAGAGGGATTTACATTTTAACGGGTGTCGTGCTCCGCAAAGACTAGACGGTGCACGTTTAAAAAACCAACTCGATGTGTGTTCACGTCGGCGCTTGTATCATGTCCATGTGTCATCGTCGTGAGAGGATTGAACTTGCCAGCAGTCTATATTTGCCGAGGAGGGAAACCAATACAAGGTCTCGCTGTCTCGCTGGAGCGGAGTATTATTAGCAGTTCAGACAGTGCAACTGTCTCTCTCTGGTATGTAAAGCATTTCAGCCGTAAACGTGTAAATAAAACCTCCCGGGCAACTAAACAACCTGTACGAAAGTGAGGTTTCGTGACGCGATGAGGTCTATATCTACGCGGCGCTTTAAATGACAGCGGTCAAGTGCAAAAAATAATAATAAACAGCGACGTTGAAGGCGTTTTTTACACGGTAATAACCCCCTCTTCCGCCAGTCAGAAAGACGAAAACAGGATCCGACCTCCGGCCAGAGCCCACTCCTCAACCTGCTTGCCCTTTAAACTGCTGAAACCACACAGGAAGCTTTGGTTATTGTTTTTATATAGTTCCTCTGGTTTTATGATATGTTTATTCAAAATATTCTTCTATGTATAGATGCATTGAATCGTCCTTTTTTACGTCAACCTACAACACTTGCTCGTCCGAGTAGATATTTCAGGCGGGGCAAAAGTGTCATTTCCAGCAGACAAAGTAAAGAAAATTGGTGGAGATTTAGCTTTATAGCTTTAATACTATCATGCTGTCAGTCATCAAATCGTACTTTATGTTTTTCCGTGTGTTTGTACTGCGCAAATATTTTGTCATTATTACACTAAAAAAAACATTTATAGGTACTTAGACTATTTTTGTTTAGATTTTTTTCTTCTTGTTTTCTCTGTCTTTATAGGTCATGCACTGCAATTACACAACAGCAAAATCATCCTAATTTACAGTTCAAGAGTTAAACACTAAAGAGTAAAAGAAAAAAAAGTGTGTGCTGAACAACAGATAAACATTCACCTGGCTCCCATGCTGGCTCCCAGAAATCCTCTCCTGCACACCCTCAGCCATGCCTGCTACTACCAAACCTGCCAGGAGACAGACACCTGCCCAGAGAAAAAATGCCCAGAAAGTAATCGGCACCAAGAGGCAAACCTGCAACTCAAATAAACCCCAAGGAAGAGCCACAGAGAGGCCCCAGAAAACACCTGCAGAACCAAAAAAGTCAACAGTCAGAGCCCAGGCACAGCCAGGCCGAAGCCCCCGTGGAAGAGGGGTTAGTGGGCCTGCTAGTCAGGGCCCTGGGAGGTCCCCTGGCAGAGTTAACCATGCCCTAAATGTAACAGGATCTACAAGGCTTAGGCGACCAAGCAATCTGCCTGACCACTGTGGCGACTTACAAGCCCCCCTAGGGCGAAGGACATCCCTGCGGGGCACGCGGGTGTCTGTTTCTCCTTGCCAGCCTCCTAAACCATGCAGAGGAGGGAGAAACAGCAGGGGGAGCGCAGGGAGAGGGGCAGCATCACAGCACGGAAACACAAGAAACAAGCCCTCAAGCACCAGTATCAACGATTCAGCTCCTGACGAGGATGAAGAGGAAAACAAGAAACTGGACTCCTGTGATGTTGAAGAAATCCTCCCAGTGTCTCTAAAAACCGAGTTTGAAGTTCCCGCAATTATCAAAGATCAGGGTCCAGGAGTCAAAAATGTTTTAGAGGGCAGCCCTCTTAAAGCGGATCCAGCACCGTGTAATGACACACTGGAAGACTGTGTGGAGTGCAGCTGTGACAGTACTTCAACCAAGAAAGACAAAAACACTGTCAGTCAGAACTATGAAGATGACCTGAGGTGTGTGACTGGGGCCACCGTCGGTGATGATGTTGATGGACAGCTCAAACTCTGCAGTGACAGAAGCAAAGACAGCCCCTCTGAGCCCTCTGCGCTAACGAGTAGCGGCTCACCAGGGGTGCAGGGTTGCTGCGAGGGAAATGACACTTCATCTATCCTTGGAAATAAGCTACTTGGCGGTGATAGTAAGCAAGATGATGTGTGTACTGTCCATCAAGAGGAAGGTAATTTGTTGGACTTGAAAGAGAATAGGACAGATGAAAGAGTGATAGTTGTCACTGAGAGAAGAGAAGAGATAAATCATGAGAGAAGAGCGAGTTTAGAGGCAGACAAAGCAGTTGAGAGACACAACGAGACTGTGGAAGAGATGGAGGACATTGTTGAGAAGCTGGGTTACTGTAAGGGAGAAGAACGAGGAAAAAAAGAAAAGGAGAATGATGTATGCATCAATCCTACTGACCTCCACCCCGGCACTCCAGCCTCTCAACCTCCGGATCCTCCTAACTCTAACGATGAACTGACAGCACAGTCAGAATCACCTGTAAGTGTGCTACCGGTCTCCAACACAGCTACCTCAAATCCCACCAAAGCCCCCTCCACCTCAGAGGCACTTGAACTAGAGGTTCTGAGCCAGGGTAAGACAGACATGCAACCTACCATTCATGGTGCTAAACCTCACTTCCCAGAGTCCTCAGCTGTTCCTGAAACTGCCCTGATGTTGCAGACTGTTCTAGTGAAAAGAAACACGCCAGTTATTATCCATAGTGACTCCCTCAAACCTAGAAGCTTGATGGATTCTAGCCAGGGGGAACCACACCAACTGCAAAGGCCAGAGCTCCCTTCTCCTCAGGGAGAAAGACAAGCTTGCACACCAGCAGAGACGCAGACCAAAGATCGTGAATCCAATCCAGAGGCATTGGAGCGCCACAGCCAGAAAGAGACATCTTCGTTGTCATTGTCACTAGTTCCTCAGTCAAGCACAGAACCCCGCACAGCTGAGTGTGAACCAACCCTCAGCGAGGACAGCGTTGTCGTAGCAGTGACGGAGCCGGACTCAGTGCCAAAGATCTCGACTCCCTCTCTGGACAGTAGCTCCACTTTGTCCTGCAGCTCAGAAAGCACTCGCTCCTCTTTTTCATTCGATACTGAATCAGAGGCAGGGTATGGAGAGCCCAGCCTTGCTATTCTACCAAGATCCTGGGGGGCAGAAGGGGGCTGCTTGCCCTCGTGGACTGCTCCGAAATCACAGAAGAAAGAGAGGAAGAAGCGGAGCAGGTGCGGGGCGTGCGAGCCATGCCTGAGGAAGATCAACTGTGGCCAATGCAGCTGCTGCCTCAACCGCAGGACTGGCCACCAGATCTGTAAGCTGAGGAAGTGCGTGGAACTGAAGAGGAGAAGACCTTCATCTCCGCTCACGCTCTCTGCTGCACAGGTGAGGCCTATATTATACTGCACGAGCACGTTTTAATTACATTTGATAGTATTACATGGGGTTTTATTGCAGTCAGGTCTTAGGTTATTTCCCACAGAGAGATACAGTTAGGCAACGAATACACTAGAGCTTCTTTTGCATCTGAACACTGCTGAACTGAAACAACTGAAAAAAGAGCGATTGTTATTGTCTGACATCACTGCTTTTAATCTCCAAGGTTCCACAGCTGTCCACTGTTAGCAGCAATGATCGAGAGTTGAGTCAGCCAGACAGTTTGAAACAGAAGGTTTCACTTTCACATTGTGAATTATCTCGACTGGTTTCAACAGATGCTGTACACTTAACTTCATGGTGTCTTCCTGTTATAAGTCGGGGAATGAGTTGAGTGTTAAAAGGGGAAGTACTGGTCTCCGTGTGTGTGTGTGTGTGTGCGTGCGTGTGTGTGTGTGTGTGTGTGTGTGTGGAGAACAGAGATCAGGTGTGAATGCATGCACAATGCTGTAGAGTGTTGAAGATGTCCCGTCTGAGACAGGAAGGCGCTGTCACATGACTGGCAGAAGCTCAGCACGTGGTGGGAGTATGTGTCTGTTTTGTGTGTGCCATCCATGGTGCAAGCAAGAGAATAAGCGGTTTTATAAGTTGCACATAGAGCGTGTATGTATGTGCATTCTTGTGTGTGTGGATGGGTATGGCAATGTAATTAAAGCCAATTTGAGCTGGATGTTTTTGCACAGTGGCACTGAATGGCATTGTGAACTGGTATTTTAGGAGAGAACTCAGTGACACGATGAACATCCATGACGCTGATTTAGAGACAAATTTTTCCCAGTCAACTTTAAAGCAGTTACATTCAATATTTTCAATCAAATGAAATATGAAAACAATGTGACAATGCCAGTGTGACAGTGTGAAAGTTGTCACTTCTAGTGATGAACCTACAGAGAATTATCACCTGAATCTGCTTTGTCTAAGTTTTAGCTCATCATTTAGCGCCGCTCTCACCGTTCTATTAGTGCCATTTTCAGTTATAACAAGCATCTGTTTTGAGAGAAAAAGCCCTAAAAACCCCAGATACACTACTTGCTCAGCACCAAACAGCAGACAGACAAAGTTAGCAACTAGCAGGTAAACATAGTGGAGCATTAAGCAGTGAAAGCCAGATATTTTCCTCAGGAGTTGCTGTAGCTAAAAGAGAATGAATATTGGACTTACATTCGCCAGAAAAACGACTCCAAATGTATGTTTGTATGTATAATGCTGCTCTGTAGCTGCTGGATGTGTGAATAAGCAACTGTTTGCTAGCAAGTTTGCCACATCAACTTGACAAATTTAGCAAATAGCTGGTGAAGATCCAGCTTCTAATAGCCTAAAGATCCATATATTTTCTCTGGAGTTGGATAACACCAAGACAGAACTAAAAGGCTAGTGAACACCGGACTTGGTTGAGTATCCAGAAACACGTCTAAAAGAGAATAATAATGTTGCTTCCTATATGCAGCATGTCTAAGAAGGCAGCTTTTTGGTTACTTTTTTACTAATTACAAAACTTTGTAAGTATTGAAATTATTTAGATGAGTGGTTAGCTGAATTTCACAAAGCCTTTGAAATTAAGGTTCTTTATCTATAATATACTAACATACAACAGGCCAATAAACATTGTCATAGTCATTTTGGTAGGTGGGAATAAGAGTTCTTCACAGCAGCTGGCTACTAGAGCCACATAACCATGTACATAGTTCAGTGGTGTCCATGTGGCTGGGGGAGGTATGTGTGTGCACAACTGTGAGTGAGGGTCCATGTGGCTGTGTGTGCAAACGTGCATGCATCCACTGGCAGAGTCCTCAGAGTTGTAGTGGCAGTAGCAGATTGGGGCTGATTATATAACACCTGCAGTATTAGTAGTGAAGACCTTTGTGCACTATTTCTGAGTATAGCACAGGGCAAGGAGGGACAGATCAGGCCAGGCAGAGATTTACAAACATATTATTTGGAATATGCTGAAATATGGGTCTGTGTGTTTGTGTGTGTTTGAGTGTGTGTGTATGTGTGGCTCAGACTTTTATTTATCTTATTTATGTGGTTGTGACTTTTGATGTTTGACAACATATGTGCCTGTGTAGCACATGCTGCATGCTGTTGTTAGGGGGAAGCAGAGTAAGTAAAATGAACAACATATCCCTTTTCATTCAAGCAACAAGAGCCAGGTGTCCCCCAATTTCTGTTAACACAAATGTGTGAAGTGCTGTCAAGATCATAATGAACTGCAGGTCAAATCCACAACTGCATCCTTTAGCTAATTCTAGATGCAGAGCATTTCGAGCAAGGTTACCTCTTGTCTTGTATTTAAATGTGTAAGTAAAACACACAGTGAGTGTATGTGTGTTTAATTTATATGTGTAGTGTGAGTAATACATTCAAAAACACGTGCTGGCCAGTCTTGCTGATCAAGCTCACACACCCTTCCAACGAACGTGAAAAAAAGGGGCAGAGGCCACGGAGGAGTTCATGTAGTGGCATGTGAATTCTGTTCCCCGTTTTACCATAATTAGCTATTAGTGGTTGGTGTGGCTGTATTTGGTTTGGTTTTGTCATTAAACATATACATATACTTGCAAAAAAACACTCATAACATTATACAGATTCCACAGTATAAGGGTTAGGTATGCAAAGACAAAATACAAAAACACCAGAAAATGTTTTGATTTTGTGTTTTTTAGAAAGAGAGTGAGTGTTGTGCATAGTGAGAGTGGAGCTTTCCTTTTAAAAATGTCTGGTTTCACTCAGGCTTGATGGCCCCCTCATGGCCTCGCCTTGTCTTGGGCAGTGAGGACAAGACTGAGACCTGGCCCTGAACAACACACAAAGACACACACATGCTAGAGCATACACACTAGAAACAAAAGTGTGCAGTTCATAGAGTTCACAAATGTATTTGTAGTGAGTGAGTGAGAGTGAATTTAACTGAACATCCTGACATGTTTAGAGCTGTAGGCTGCATAACGGAGTCACTTTTTTACAGACTCACAATGGTAATGTCGGCACTCATAAACAATAACATTCACATTGCAGGAATATAGTACAAACAAACACATTATAACACAGGACCATCATCGGCATTTGGACAAACAGGAAGTGACCCGTTGTGTAAACAGTTGCCCCTCAGTCAGCCAGTGCTGGCAGCTCATTTGACTTCTACAGTCACGAACTCTTAAATACATCATGTCATACAAACATTAAGGATGCAAGATATGGACTTTTTTTCAGTTCCGATCATTCCCATTGTAATCAGACCACCATTGTTTATACCATTTCACTTCTCCTATCATTCCAATGTAGCTGTGATATATGGAGATTTCTAAAAACACTTTACTGCATACACTGAAGGAGATGAGCACAGTTTACTTCAACATAAATGTAAAGAAAACATGTAACTGTTTTGCCATAAATATAGCTTCGTTTTATATATTGTAATATGTGTGACTTGTGTTGGACAAATGCAAAAAAAGACAGCACTCACAGATAGTATTGTTAACGATTATCTGTGAGTGCTGTCTCCTTCTGTCACTCTATTTATCAAGACTATGCACCTGGTGAGGTGCACTTGAGGTGAGTTTGAGGTTCACCATAATTACATAGTAAAGGAAGCATTAATTTCAGTGCGATAAAACTGCAAATGGAAACTGTACTTCGTACAAATAGTAACCTGCAGGCTTCCCGTCAGCTCGCAAGCTCTGCCCAGCTACTCCTGCAAACTAATTTATCTCCTGCACTTCTTCCACTATTCCTTTTTCTGCTGCAATGCATTTGCCAGAAGAGTTGTGTGGCTGAGATAACACATGTATCAGGAAAACACTTGCCAAGCCCCCAGACAGCATTCTGATAGGGAGGACATGCAGCCTGCAGCACCCAGCAGTGACTGTTTGCTTTGGCATTATGGTAGATATTCAAAGCTGTATCTGTCTGGATGTGATTAATTCTTACCTGCATGTTTTTGTCAGACGGGGTTGTTCATGCACATGGCTGTGTGTGTGTTTGAATTAAGATTTTTTTAGCCTGTAGTCATGAAGCAAAACACCCTCATTGTTCTCAAATGGATCCATCTTGATGTAAAGATGTAAAGTGAGAGTGATTTGTCCCTGCAGACGCTCCTGCTAGGTCTGAACTCCTCTTCCCCCTCTCACACGCAGCTGTGGAGGTCTTCAGCACTGACGGTTGCCATGGTGACCTTATTGTCTGGTGCTGACCTTTGACCTTCCTCGGTTGTCTGATGGAGTATTCTCAGGGTTGTAATGAGGATTACTGGAGATAACCAGTGGACACGCACTACTATGGGTTTAAGACTTTGAACTCAGTAACCTACATCCAGGTAATTAGGTTAAACTACACAGGTTGTCCTGCTCATAGTGGGTCAGCAGCAAGGTAGGGCTGCCAACAAACACCTCAAACAAGGCAAAATTACCTGCAGTATCCCTCTAAATCAGCACATTCAGTGAGGTAATTGCACTTGTTAATGTTGCTAATAAACTTGTGTCAGCACTGCTGTGATTAGAAAGTAAGCTTTGTGTATCATTATGGCAGAAATTTGAAAATTACACATCACTATATGTGTTTTACTGCTTTGTGAGCAACTTTATCCCAAGCAACGTACTGCCAGTGGGGTCAATTGAAATATCTGCCAAATTAACAAAGACAAGTAGGGATCTTAAGCATTAATAAATAAAATAGATAAAATATACTGTAAAAATGTCATCAAACAAGCCAGAATTGAACTGTACATACACAAATACTCACATATTTAATTCAACTGTACTGATTAATTTGTTAATCAATAGTCATTTACAGTCACTATCTTACTAACAATAACATACAAGGTACTGTGAATCACAAATAGTATATTTAACCATGAAAGTATGTATATCGTAAGAATTAAACCAAAGTGTCAAAGTTGACAAAAACTCATGAGTGCTGTCATCTAACATTATCCTAAATAGAATTAAATGTTTTAATGTGTTTGCAAACAGTCAATCATTCATTTGATGTCCACTTTCAAGGTAAAAACAAAGTTTGGTAAACTGCACAAACACACTTGAAATATCTTTTGTTTTGGGCCATGACGCCTGTCCTGCTTAACTTTCATGTACATTGAGATCATGTCTTTTTGCTGAAAATAACAGATAGGCACCCACAACTCTTAATAACTCTGCAACATCTACAATTATAAAAGTAGACACAATGTTTACTGTGGTGCATTATCTTTCTCAAACAAGTTTCAAGTCTCTTCAAGATTATTTCCATACTTAACTGAAAGGAACTGGCTACCAGGAAGGCAGAAAACCTTGTACAAAATTATCAGTAGTAATATTAAGTGTGTATGATTTGTAGTAAACATGCAATGAGACAGGATGTTTTTTTAACAAATATAAATCTTTTTATAAGCCCTGATAGAGTTCGGTGTGTCACGCTGCATTTGTCATTGAAAGAGGAATCATCTCCTTTCACAAAAACTGAGTGCAGGTTCCCCCACATAGAGTATGCATGTGGGCACTCTGGCAATGAGCTGAAGGACAGCTGCACGTCCACACTTGGTTTTTGTTTTTTTTTTGGTTTTTTTTTTTTTTTTTTGGTTTTTTTTTTTGCCCTCTTCATTACGTAAACGTGTGGGACAGAAGGGGGCCGAGGTAGCGAGGAAGATTCGTGAAATGTCAGAGAGACTGCCAACATTTGAACAGAGCCAACTCATTATGACCAAGCAGAGTGCGTGGTGCTTTAGCCTACTTTCCCTCCTCGGACTTCTCCTCATCTTCGCCACAGACACACATTTTATTACATGTACTTGCCTCTGATGAGGGCTGCTTTGTATTTTCTGTTAACCTGGTCCAAGCCAATTAAATTTAAAACAACCCTGTGAGGTAGTTATCTGTAATAGCTGCAGGGCTTGGATAGGGGCCCAGAAAAAGGGTCTGCGAAAGAGGGGAAATGTCTGTTTTATTTGATTTAGGGTGAGTTATTTGGCCAGAACCCACTACACTACACATCAGAGCAGATGTATGGCCCAGACCGTGCCCGGTTGAAGGCTTACATCCAACCAGATACAGTCACTTAATGATGTGGGACTCCGATCAGATGCTGTCTGTTTGCCTTAATGCACATTCAGCTGTCAGTCATTCGTAACGCAAAGTGTCTTATAAACACATGGCAGTTTGTATGTGTTTTAGTCTGTGTAATATTTATAATTCAGCAGATATCTGCAGAGTTAAACTGTGATGCCATTAATGCTCCACTCCTGAGCTCTCTTTGGGTCTTTGCATCTGTGAATTTGTTTCCGTGTTCTGACTGTTGTAAGGCTTTAAGTCCCTGGATAAGCTTTGAAGTCGTGCCACTTGGTTTCTCTGGGTGAAAAGAAATCCTCACTTTGCCCCCCAAAAGAAATGCCACTCAAATCCCACCAAGGGCACACAATGGCCTCCTTCTCGAGAAACATTCTGGAGTTTATTCATGCATCAACCTGACCTGCCTAATTTAGAATATAGCTTATACACCTGAAGAGGATAAAAACGCAAATTTTCTTCCCCCCTCCCAAAGAACCTCTCCGCTAGAATCTACTGTAATGAATATAATGAGTTCCCAGGCTTGTTTATTCTTTGGCTCTGTCCATGTTTTCCCTTTGCTCATCATAGATTATCCTCTCAGTCACTCTTTAATGCACCACTGCAGTTTGCATGCGTCCGCCTGCAGACGTGCATATGCGTATGTTCGTGCGTGCATGCATACACACGTGCAGTAAAATAGCCAACATGCTTACTCAGCATGTTGCGCTAGCACAAACTTAAGTAAGGCTTTTCCTGTCTCATTGTGAGAGGATCTGGGGGCCCCCATGCTGCTCAGCCTGCATAGTGTTTGTGTGTTTGCGTGTGTATTTGGGTCAGTGTGTGTGCATGTGTGTCAGTTTTAATACTTCATTCTGTGTTTGCACAGATGTTTGTCTTACTGAAAAAATCAACAGGTACAGACACATAAATACATAAAAAGACAAAGCAGGCAGATTAAAGAAGACATTTTGTCAATGCATGAATTTTTTAAAGTTCATCCCTCTTCTCTATGATGGGCCGGAGTTGTGAGAAGTTGCAGTGACCCACTGTCCTTTCATGTTGACCAACCACTGCCAGCCTTTAAATTGAGTCCATGTGGATTTAGGGTGTGGTGTTGAATGGTGCACATTTCCTTCCAAGAGTGAGACTGTAGTATGTTACATAACACACTCTGTGTTTATGTGTGTGAAATGGAATTTTGAATGTGAATCCATTGTGTCCTTAAAATATCCTCACCCATGGTTTACAAATCATCCACACAGGAAATGTGAAAGCCACAAACCTGCGTTTGTATTTGTATGTGTTTGCTGGAGAAACAGAGAGCATTTATAAAAGAGTGCAGAAAGCTATTGTGTAGACATTTAGTCGAAGTCTTGAGTCCACAGATGTTCTTGTGGAAAAGTGAGTAGTGTGATATGTGAGCAGCCTCTGGAGTCTGCTAAATATGAGCCATGGTGCTGCCTCCTCTCAGGTAACACAGAACTTTATGGTTTCAAGGTTCTTTGCGAGGAAGATCAGCTTTCATATGGCCTAGGTCTGGCTTCACGAAATCCAAATGCAAATGGAGGTGTTTGCATATATATTAGTACTTGTCTGTGTTGGTCTTTTGTGCTTTGACCTGTACAAAGATGTTATTGAGTGTGTGTTGTTGTGTGAGACGTTGTGCATGTGTGGAGTGGATGTGCAGCATGGGCACGGTTTAAATACTGAGTCATGTTTTCCCATTTTCACGTGTTTGTTACCGCTCACTTCAGTACCTCCAGCTAAAGCTCAAAAAGTAACAGGATTTTTAAGGCCGATACTGATTTCAATACTTGAGGGTTTAAAAAATCTGATAATGATACATTGACTGATATTCATTTTAACAGAAAGATATAACATTAGCAAAGATTTTTGAAAGTGATTATTGAAGTGTTCTAACAAAGACTGAGCAGTACATTATGCAGCTGAAACTTATTCTATTGTCAAAAACAACTGTTATTCATGTCACAGTTTAAAAACATGGCACAGCAAGACAAAAAACGAAAGTGAAAGGGATATGGAAGGTGTCTGAATCAGATTTTACTGTTATTTACTTTAGGGCAGATGTTTATTTCTTCTGATTTTTCATTTTCACTATAATAGCCAGCTATTTGGTTTTTAATGTGATGGACAAATTTTAGCCAAGGAAGCTAGTGTTCATTCTGAAAACACAAACATTAAGGCTACAAACAACCCATAATACAACACTCTGTAAACTAATGTAGTTACATTCCATTCAAAAACAATATCTGATGTTGTAAACACATAATTTTTGATTCCTCAAATATAACACAATGCTTTTTAAACCTATTATATTCTCATATTTACAATGCATTTACCATTATGTTACTTAAGCAGGATGAGTATGATGTTACACTTCAGCGACTCATGTCTTTCACTGTAATTGCATAACAATAGTTAGCTTTGTAGTTAAGTAGTTTAGCATCAGATAAACTGCAGCATGTCTTTTATAGCCGTTGCTAGCGCCACACTGAAACTTATGGGATTGATAAATAACCATTAAATCATGTTTGTCAACAGGCTTTAGCCTTCACCACTCAACTACCATAGGGCCATCATTTTAGTGACTTACTGCAGTAAAACCAGGCTTGGATGACATGACTGCTGTAAGGCTTATTTAGTTCATACAAAATGAGAAGTGGGGATCTATTATCACTCCAGTAATGTATCACACCTGAAATTCTTACCATGAAGGCACAGATCTGCAAAAGTCAGACATCTGTGCCCTCTTGACAGAGTTCTCACTCAGAGCACTTTCTAGTGAACAAACAATAAATTAGAACCTATCTATGGCTTCCCATTACTTACATTTTTTAGTTATTTATTGGCCATTATAAATTACGATACAAAATAACAATCACAATAACGATTTCAATTGCAATCAGCTTAAATCAGTCGATAAAATCAGCCCACACATGCTCCTACCCTCGCATGCACACACACACACACACACACACACACACACACACACACACACACCATGATATGAAGAAAGTCACAATTTTACTAGAGAACAACGAGGAGTAACTTCCTTCAGAGATCTGTAGCTCTGCCATGCAAATGAGAGACAAGTTTACATTAGTGTCTGCAGTAATGACAACTATGGGCAACATTTGCGTTTGGCACAGCTCCATCACCTGGCTGGTCTCCATTGGGTCAGCCTCCAGATGTGTTAGAGGCAGTTTACGACTCTCGCAGAACAACTTTCTTTACCTAGCTTGCATGCTCGTGTGCTGTAGCTTAGGCTGATTAATGTCCAGACTACTTGTTCCTAACGAGAGCTGGGCAGCTCGTTAAAGGGGAAAAACATATGGGACACTAGCACTGCAAATTAAGGGTGCGGTGGAATATTGTTGGTAGTTGTGGAGTATTTTCGGATAAAGGAATGGAGTGGCTGTAGGAGGAGGAATGGTTTGAAGGCTGACATGCACTGTACAGCCAACACTTCACTTACACTTCAAACCATTTATATTTAAAGATAGAGAAGTCCCATGCAAAAAATATTGTGATATCAACAGTTTAACATAGTGGAATAATATAATAACTACATATCCTGATTGATTGATTGATTTGTGGCTGTATTCTGAATGGTTGGTTGTTTTGTAGCTGTATTGTGAATAATTGATTTGTAGCTATATTCTGATAAGTTAGCTGGTTTGCAGCTCTATTTTGATCGGTTGGTTTGTAGCCATATTCTGAATGGATGATTTGTAGCTGTGTTCTGGTTGGTTAATTGGTTTGTAGCTGTATTTTGATTGGTTCATTTGCGGCTCTATTCTGATTGGTTAGTTGGTTCCAGCTCTATTGTGATTGGTTGGTTGATTTGTAGCCATATTGTGAGCGAATCAGAGAAACACTTTATGTTAAAAGTAATGTTACAGCCAGAAGGAAAACAAATTATTTTTGTTTAGTTTTCTTTATGTCATACATCATAGGGGAAGTGGAGTTACAGTTTCTCTGTATCATTTAATTTAATCTAATTGTTGAATTTTATGTTTTTTTAAAATCCTTTCTTGTTAGTCACTGTGGATTAAAGCCAAATGAGTAAATGTTTAATTTAATGTAAAGTCCGTACTGTAACTGCTGAAAGGCTTCAGCTGCACATGCCAGGTAATAGTTGACTTTACAGCAGTTTGTAGGTGTGTCTCATACACAGGGTTCTTTTATTGTTTAGGTCGGTGTAACCTGTTTTACAGTAGTTTGTAGTCTCCATAAATGTCAAACCTGTCAGACCACCTACCTGTCACATTCTCATTCAGAGGAGAGCTCACCAATAACTGCAACAATAAATCTGAAAACATTGATAATAACTAGGACAAGGCTCACACCAATTTGGAAAGCATGGATATTGGGATAAACTAGTTAACATCATAAACCTGTCCAGATATAAGGTGGGTCATATCCATTACTGTTAGTCAGGAAGTTATTCTTGAGCCATGCAGCGGTGAAATACTGAATTATGCATATGTTGGCAGCTGTAAATAGCAGTGAAATGCTGTTACGTGCATACACATTTTGTCTATTTCAGAGATAAACTTTGAAAAGCTACGGTATGCCCTCATGGATTAGGCAGTGTACATTCTACATATGCAGGCACTAATCCACATAGTGATTTAACAGCTGAGAATAACAGTTGTTGTAAAGTGGACTGAGGTTTTCTGTTTCTGACAGTGCTAGAGAAATATTACTTTTAGGAATGAAGTTTGCTCCACCAAACCACACACATGCCTTGTTTATATTTAAAGTGTTTCATCTACATCTGTAGTTGTTTTACAGTGTGCTGGAAATCAGTTTGGGAAAAATAACTCAGGTTGAACATGACTTGTTTTTGATGGTGATTGTGCATTCATAGATTTACACTAAATTGTCACCACCTACCTGCTTAAGATGATATCTTTGAAGCTATCCATTCATCAAAATAAATCTAAGTAATGAGAGAAAAAGAATTGCACCCAGTAGCCACCTCCATAAATATTGACATTGACATTGACTGTCAGGCATTGTTCCAAGGCACATATGCACAAAGCCACACCATGCAGGAGTTTGACTATGATAAGTTATTAGGCACAACTGCCTAACTGACTGACTCTTGAACTCTGTAGTGTGATAAAAACAGGCTTGCAACAATGGGACTAGGAACACAAATCTTCAGTATACTTTTCATTTTCATTTCAAACTGCACCATAATGTTTAAAACATTGCAGTTAATTGTTAATATCGGGTCATAAATGAATGCGTTCATGGTTGTGCACACATTGCATATTTTTCTTTGACTTTCACTGAACTACCAGGTGTAATGTGCCCGTGATTACCTTTTTGAGATTTTGACATGGCTTACTGCTAAATCCGTCAATATGACTGCATCTTCAACTGTGACCTGCTTGTGTATTTGTTTCATCCTGATGTTTGAATGTTTATTACATGCTTGACACTACACTGATATAGTTTTCATTGTTGTGTCTGCATGTAGCTGCATGCTCTCTGCTTCCACAATCAAACACACGTCTGAGGTTGATTACTAGTGAGTTACCGACAGGCTCTGGCTCAGGCTGCCTTCATGTTTCAGTGTCCTGGTGTGACCTCAGCGTCTTGGCCACATGGTTGCCTTTAAAAGGGGGGAGTGCTTTACTCTCTCATAACATTTTTCTCTCTTTGTCTTTTTGCTCTCTGTCTCCTTGTTTTTTCTCTAACCACAGCTTTTCCTCAGGGAATTGTTTAGAATGAGAAAAGGACATTAGGGTGGATGAGTGAAAGAGAAGGGTTTGTTGAGACACTGAGAGAAAGAAGAGTATGGATGCTGTGAACGTCCTCTCTCCTGCAAGATCATGTGGGAATTTGTGGTGCTGCAGAAAATTATGTGTCCAATGCGGATGACACTGTAATTGTTTAAAAGGCATGGCATGATGTAATACACTAAATACTGTGTCTAATGCAACGCACTGCACAACTTCCTCATAATATAATAGATCACATGCCTCAAAACATCGGCAAGCTGGCCAATGTCATTGTCATGTGATGTCAGCCTCTGCTTAACAGAATAAGTATTTTACTCATGGTGAATTTTATTTCAATTATGGATCAATCAATTGACTTTTTTTGATTAGCTAATGGATTGTTTTGTCTATGAAATTCTGAAGGTCAAAATTTTCCAGAGCTCAAATTGTTTTTCGTTTGTTTGCCTGACCACCAGTCTAAAACCCAGAGACACACGGTTTAGGTTGATATAAACAAGGGAAACGAAGCATGTGATAAGCTGGGAGCAGCACATTTTTGGCATTTTTCCTTGATCATGGCACTTAGGCAATGAATCAGTGGGTACCAGTTGTAGATATACTATTAACTAATCATTTAATGGACCAGTTGGGTAAAGAATTCAGTGAAAATCACCATGAGCACAAAAGGAGTGTTGGTAAACTGCCTCAGGGGTTAATGTCTCAGTGGTGATGGATTTGTTTTCCTCTGATCCAGATCCAGCATGTGTGCAGTATCCGTTCCACAGCTTGCGTCCAATCCATGTGCGTAAGGCTGGAGTAAAAAGCCCACATAGGGGATCCTTTGTTTAGGAGAGTCTAGGCATGGAAGGTAATTTACAAGCCGCTAAGGTCCTCACGCCATTGGCTGATGAGGCTGTGTCTGCGTCTGCGAAAGGCATCCCGTATGTGTGTGTGTCTATATGTCTGTGTGTGTGCAGCGAATGTGTGCATGTCTGCTGTAGCAGCACTTTGCTACAGCAGCTCACAGTCGCCCTAGTCATGACACCCAGGAGCTTGCCCTGCGCACGGCTACTGTAGCCAGCGTTTTCTTTTGAGGCTGGAGGAAGGCAAAGCAAGATGGCCACCAATACCTTTTAGGGATATGCTGCCTAAACCGGAGGGGCTTCCTCCGAGGACAGACAAGGTAAAGGCAGCCGGAGTGTTCACCCTGGGGTCTATTGTCTCGCTGCAGATGGGTCAGCTACAGTGGAGCTCATCTAGAGGTTATCATCTGTTGTCTCTCTCTCTCTCTGCCACCCTGGATTTAGCTGATTGGAGCGCTTTATTTGGAAGCTGGTGTTGTTATTGTTCCTACTGAATCACTGAGGATCTGGGCTTCTGTGTGTTTGGCTTGTCTTTTCCAGGTGGGTTTAAAGGATGTGACAACAAAGTCAGCAACAAAGAGGTCAGTTTCCACGGTAACAGACACCCCTCTTCTCTTTCCCCGTTGCATGTCTTTTTTAGCCGTTGCGTTGTATGAGAAGCCCCTTTGCTTCCCCTTTTCTTTCTTGCAGTGTTTTGGACAGCCATATTTCTACACCTGCTGTTTTCCAACTGCTTAGCAGAGAAGTGGAGTGCTTGTAAGCCCTGGGTCGTAACTTGTAATTTGGCAGGCTTTACTTGTTTGGCTGCAGTAGTAATGGTATTATTATTGTGCGGTTTGTAGAGAAGGTCGCTCTGTTACTGATGCCGTCTTAATCTTTATAATTTTATTGTTGATTCACGCTGTACTGTGGAGCCAGTTCTTTCAAGTTTTATTAGGTTCATTGCCACCTATAACGCCTTCTTTGTCACTCTTCCTTTTATGTATTATGTTTTGTGTGTTGACTACGTGACATAGAGCTGAAAGTACACAGGAAACGCTCTTAATGAATGAAGGGAATTTTCACGTGTTGAGAGAAACACATATAAACCACTACTTAAACTCTCAGCCAGGAAGGAAGCGTGCTTTTTCAATGTTTCATTGTGAAGAGCGTTGTGAGGAGGAGATGTATGAGTTCTGCACAAAGTGAACAAAAGGAACAAAGCTAAAAGTTACCTGCAAATTTGGGGCTGTCTCTTTGCTGTCTGAGTTGTTCAGTTGAATTGTTTTCATAAATGTGAACATGTTTATATGTACCGCTGATTATGCGAGTTTGTTTGTGTTGAGGTAAGAATGGATAAACACCACTTCCAAACCTCCCTAGAGACTCATCTCTTGAGAGAGGGTTGTTAGGATTCAAGCGGCGGTCACACTTCTGTTGTTAGGGTTGGTCTCTGAATGTTTAGCTACACTTTCTTGCAAGTTTTGTTGATTTTTAAAGCCTTGACAGGCGCGGCAGTTGGGTAAGTGTTTGTCTAACACAAAGGAAGAAGACTGTGTTTGCATTTAAAACAGCACAGTACAGTGCGAGTGGCTTGAGACACCCCGAGGCAGACACAACATGCACAACACAAAGACACAGCCCTAACACATCACAGACCCAGCTCTCTCCAGAGACCCAGTGGCTAAATGAGAGCACATGACTCCGCATTTACATCCTGAATTAGGCTTTTTGTTATCACAAGGCTAAATGCAACATAATTAAAAACAGGGGCTGTACTTTGATGTCAGCTTCAAATCATGAACACTTGGATGCACAAATGGATGCACAGTCAGGCACACACATACACATGCATAGAGACACGCGTGTGTCTGGTGCAGTGCTGGAAGCTGGCCAGTGCTGCTTTGTCATTGAAAGCAGTTTATTGTGGCAGACACACTGCCTTTTCCCCCCTCTCCCTCTCTCGCTCTCTCCCTGCTCCCCATCTTTCTCCCTCTTTTTCTCACTGCCTCATGTGAATGGTGCCGTGGACCATTTCCACGTGTTGTGCGGAGCAGGTATCTCACCCTGTTGCATTGGCAGTTTCGGTATTGCCTCAGCCTGAGCTCCAGCTATCTGTTGCATCAGCAGTGCGTTTCTAGTAGTGAGCCACAGTCCTGACAGAGTGCAGTGGGCTGGGGAGAAAGCGCAATGGATCAGAGAGGGATCACATCCATGAAAAGACTTGGTGATAAATCAGCTCCACCATATTAATCATGTCTGATCTCAACATTTTATTATGAATCAGGAACAGCTCTGTGGTCACTGCAACTCTCTTTTGCATTGTCAAACAACAGTTCAATGTCAGCTTACAAGAAAAATCCTCCCATAACATTATTTTAATAAACAGCTTTTGGCAGTGTGCCTTGAATTCCTGTGGATAACTGGCCAAAAACATACACAAGGTGGTGCCATGTTGAAATATTTCCAGCACAGCTTCCAGTTATCACATTTAGCCATCACTGGTAAACAACAGGTTCACCATTACAAGTCCCACATAGGCAAAGAAAAGGGGTTTCCATGTCAGCAGATGGACTGGGAGAAAAATATTGTTGAAGAAGCATATATATATATTTTTCTCCCAATAACATTGGCTTTAAGTGTCTTAAGAGCTTGAACAAATATTGTTTTTTTACTCTTTCCTTTGCAACAAAACCTTACTTTTTCATTCTCTTTTGTCACCACATTCATAATCAAACTCTAAACGCAGCACAATTCACACAGCTGCTTCTGTCAATTCTTTCTTGTCTTAGAAATACAGTCTAGGTCTAGAGTCAGGAGATTGCTCAGTATTAATCCTCTTAGACCTTAGCGCTGCCTTCAACACCTTTTATTTTCCAACTTCAATTGAGTGCTTTTAGCTCTAACGACGACTTCATCTCTCATTTTTCAATGCCTTGTTCTTCATGAATGACAGTTCATCAACAGCCATCAGATGTGGGGTGTCACAAGGCTCAATTCTTTTTTTTTCAATGTACATGCTTGAAATTCAATCACTTTTTTATCTAAGATGTGTCAGAACTTTGAACAAACCCCAGCTCCAGCTTTGGGTTGATTTTTGTGATTTCATACCACTTGTTTTGTAGAAAGCAGAAGGATTAGTTTATTTTATCACAGTAAATACATGGACAGATGTTGCTCAGGGGGTAGAGCAGGTCTGTCAGTTGAACAGAGAACATGTAACTCATGAACTCAAGTGTTTGGTCGGTGCATTCATAGGAGTCTGGTTTATATTGAGGTACTGTTGCTGCTCTTGATCTGTCAGCTTGGAGTGCACGCCTCCTGCTGTAAAGTGCATTAAAACAGTGGCAGTGATGGAGTTTAATGAGTGTTTATGCCAGGTAAACAGTGATAAAGAACATATCTCCAGCTCCCCTGCAGTCGCTCTTGTTCATTAGAGGAAAACTGGGATGCCTCTCACACACACACACATACACACACACACACACATCACACATAAACATGCAGTACACACAGCTCACAGTAATGCACATATACCCTGCAGGTCCTGCAAACAGGTTTAAGATCCTTTTGTCAGCTGAGTCTTTGCACATGATGCAGTTTTGTTATGTTGTGGCCAAAGCCATTATGTTTTTGGATTTTCCATCTGTCGGTCCGTCCGTATGTCCCGGTCTCATCAACGAGATATCTCAAGAATTTGTCCAAATGATGGCAAAATTTCACACAAATGTCTAAAGGATAGGATAAAATGATGAAGTGATGATAGGGTCAACCTCACTGTGATGTCATGTTCTGCAAAAACACTTTTCTGGCCATTGTTCAACACTGTAATTCAGAATAGAACAGAAGGGGACATAGTGACCAAATTTCACATTTGGATGGATACTGAACTGATGACACTAATCTTGGGTGCCCACCTTGACTGTATAGATCCTGTGTGCTGTGTGTGAAGCATACATGTTTTAGAATTTGTAGCTTCTTTGCAGCAACATCCATATATGAAGCATTGTCTACTGTCATGGCTTTGTGTTCTATCGGAAACATGTGAACACATACAAGGAATTTGAGTCTGTTTTTTGTTTCTCTCAATGAATTTACATGGAGACAGCAGATATGCAGCAGAACAAGAATCAAAAAGCTTAGCAAAGTTAAGTCAAATTATTTTACTTACATATCCATTTATCACACATCGAAAATTTACTTAGTACCTTTTTTATTGAAGTTTTCACTGCATAAATTTTATGAGTCTGGACAGTAGTACATGTAAACTGCAACTTGACTGATAAGCATAGGCATACAACCACAAGGCGGTAATTCTAGTTTATCTTTGTCACGCTGCAACGTTTTTAATCAGTCTTTCACTGCTGAAGGCTTTAGTTGTAAATGTGATGTTGGGTTAAATCCTAAAATAAGACACAGCTTGACTTAACTTCAGTTGATCATATGATTAGTCAAGATGATGAAAAATAATGAGGGCTTTTACGTATTCAGTTGCAGTTGCAGAAATACTGAATTCATTCATTAATTCATGGTTTGTCAAAATGGGTGTCCTTTAGTGCCCTTTTAGTTTCTAAGATAGCATGTAAACTACTGCTACTCTGGCACACTGCAGTGGCGAAAAGACTTTGCTTTGATAAAACTGCCTTAACCTCTTTCTCTCCCCAAATTGATTTTCTTCCTGCTTATAGATTAATCACTATTATTGTCTGCACTCAAAATAGTCTATGATATTGTGTATTCAGCACTGCTTTTGGGGGCAATCAATATGTCAGTACTCTGGACCTTTACATGGTCGTAGCTCTACTGGCAGTCAGAATCCGTCTTAGCTGAGGGGTCAAGCAGTGCTATAGTGAAGCTCTATGTGGATAAGAACCCTAGTGGGTTAATCACTAAGGCAGCTGTGAATAATCACATGTGCTTGCATGCACATGCATGCATGCTCAGGAACACACCTACAAACTCAGCACAAACAAGACATGTACATGCACGTTGCACAGATGCCCTCAGTGACCCACCAGTAGTGACGCAATCTTGAACTGTGCGTGACTCCAAATGTTTACTCATTGGCTCTCTGCTACCTGTGGGTCTGTTGCTCTCAACACTCCACAGCCCAGGCAGCAATGTAGTCTTGATTGAAGCCTCGACTGATCTAACGTAGTTTACGTTTTTTTTTAAACTCTGTCTAGAGATCGGTTTCAGCGAGATTTGTAGAAAGCAGATTCTTTGTTTTCACATGTCATAATATTTTCCACAGGCCTGACAGTGGCTGCAGCAGATGCTCATGCCATGCTGGGAGGCAATCTGTTGTGCTGTGTGCCGTGACTGTTTAGAACAAGCTGAATCACTGTATACTGCCAGAGCTTGTTGAGTCACCTCTCTCCTCTTGTTTCTCTCTCTGTCTCTCTGTCTCAGGTGGTTCCAGAGAGTGGGTCGGTAAATGGCAAAGGCAAGGCACAGATGGATGACACCCACACGGCAGCAGAGGAGGATGAGGGGGAGGAAGGCCACATACCTTACACACAACCTCCCCCCATCGACGACTCGCTCACCCATAACCCGGTCTCGGACCAAGTCGGACAGCCAGCACTTAAAAGAGAGCCCGGGCTGGAGCTGACCAGCATTGCACTTCACCAACAAGTATGCTCTTCTGTGACTTTACAGAATGGTTCTGCTGAGAACCTGACAAAACCTAATGGTGCTAATATGACCACTGGGTCACACTCTAATCTGAAGTCTGCATTTAAAAGAACTGTGATGACATCAGAGCCTCAAAGGACTATAATAGCTGCAATTCCTAAGGACTGCTCTGAGAACAGACCTAAGACTCCTCCAAATGACATGTCTGTTCCACTGAAGAAGATCAAGCTGAAGGAGCCGTGGACGTGGATCACTGAACATCCCACCACACAGCGGAGGGATGAAGATGAGGTCTGCGAAGACCCACTATCCACACTGGCTGCCGTGGTGTGTCTTTCTGTCACAGAGAGGAAGGGATTGGAGGAGGAACTCTTCTGCTCAAGTTCTTCCATTCTTCGCTTCATCAAAACAGAGCCGCCAGATTTGCACTTCGTCAAAAAAGAGCCAGAGGACTTAAAGATTGACTTGTGTCAGAAAAGCACTCCCCAAAGGACTCCCCAGCCTATGAAAAGTGAACCTCCTCCAAGTAGCTTGCTACCAAGCGTGCAGTCTTTGGCAGAGAAGAGAAATCTTAGTTTTGATCAGGCTATTGCTATTGAGGCCTTGACTCAGCTGGCAGCTATACCTGAAAGCACCCCAGGGTCCATTAAAGCTGAAAGTAAGTGTGAACATCCCATTTCTACTGCTGCCCCATTTTCAACCTCCAACACAAATACATCCCTGCAAGAAGCCAAACCCACAGCGGCTATCCGCTACAACAAAGTCTCGGTCATAAGCTCACCACTACACCAGACATCAGTCATACGCCCTCCTGTGGCCAGACAAGGGAATGTCATCCAGTGTTCCCGGGGGTCAAACTCTGACACAAAACCATCTCTGCAGGATCTCTTAGAGGCCAGCTCCGACAGTGATAGAGCACCCTGGAGGAGGACAGAGCAGGGCTTTGGTTCTCATGTCATCAAGTCAGAATGCAGCTACAAAGATCCCAGTGACATGAGGTGCAGGAGAAACAGAGATGAGGAGGAAGTGGCAGCTCAGCTGGCAGACCTGGCCTTCATCATCGAGGCGCGACACAGCCAGCAGTCAGAGAACAACCCTCCAAAAGGAACACCTGTATCAGCCATCAAATACACCTACAACTCCCAGCTACCATCTAGTCAGAAAAAGACCCTCATAAAAAAAGCAAAAGCTACACCCTCCAAGCCCAGAAAGAAGAAGACAAGTGATGGACTAAATGAGGGAGTCAGCCGCAGGACCCCCCTCTCGAAACGCATGCCAAATGGAGAGACACCCCACAGGGGCAAAGGCCAGAAGATTCTCCCACAGGGGAAATCAGGCCTTCACCACACGAGGAACCTGTTTCTGCCTCAGGCTCAAATTGACCTGAAGAGATACTTGGCTGAGGCTCAGGAGGAAAGGAGGCAACTCATCCATCACAGTAACACACACAATACAGCCCTTGTAGGGCCACAGAACTACAGCACTCTCACAAGGATCAACTACACTTGTGGTCAAGAAAACCAGCCATGGTCCCTTGCAAACGGCCCACTCCACCAACCCAATCCATGCAATGGTTATCCTGCGGGACCAGAGCAGGAGTGCGAAAGGCATTTGTTAACTCAGGTAGCGCAGCCCTCTGGTGGGCTGCAACACGGTGCTGATCCTAACAACAGCCCAGCCCATGCCGCTTTCCTTAGCCACACCGCCGGGCACCATGGTCTGGCTAATGGCTTCTCAGGGGCTCGGCAGTCCCCTCCTCCAAGCCAGCAGGGCTACTACAAGCTGGAGAAGACAGGACCTGTCACTGTCCTGTCCACGGCTACTGATGGGGATGTGGGCCACTCTGCAGAGTCAACTCCATCCAAGAACAGCATCAACAGCTTTCTGGAGTCTCCAATGAGTTTTTTGGATACCCCTACCAAGAACCTGCTCAATACACCTTCCAAAAAAGTGGCTGATCTTCCATCCTGTCAATGCATGGGTGAGTTGCTGCTCCCTAAGATTTTTCAGAAGAAGTCAAGTCTGTTACATCTACTGTACATTGGTGTCACATTGGATGTACTCCACTTAATGAGTAAATCTGCTGTTCTTTGACCTCAAACTGACTTTCATTTCCTCTCTTTCTCTGATGCAAACCCACACACACACACACACACACACACACACACACACACACTAGCTGTGCCCTAATTCAAGGGCCAATTCAAGCAAAAGAAGGCCGCATTTCTCTGCCATATTTGGAGGAGGCTTTGGGAGGCTTTGTGCAGCCTTGTTGACCCATTATGATGTGTTTGGTCTTAAAATGTGGACTTCCAAGGTGGTGGCTCCTGAACTGATTCCAGCTACACTTACTGTGCACATCACATTGATATTAATCTGACTCCCTTATAAAGAATATGCGTAATCATATATGTCATCATATCATATATCACCACTTTTTCTCCAAACTATACCAGCATCACAGATCCAATAGATCTTTATGTTTTTTTCCGCAGATCAAATCATTGAAAAGGAGGAAGGCCCTTACTACACTCACCTTGGGGCAGGACCTAGTGTTGCTGCAGTGAGGGAATTGATGGAAAACCGGTAGAGTATCTTACTACTACCATTCTGTTTACACTGCGTGTGTTTTTGTGGGTGTGCTTACTATCAAACATGAGAACCTGCTAGTCAACCACAGGCTTGGTGGAATGGGGCAGGGTCACACACCAAAGAGTCTGTCATTAAAAGGAAGCGTTGCTGATCTAGTTCAACACGTGCACGCTCTGTCTTGACTACACACAACACACACAGCATGTTGAAACAGGAAACTCCCTGAGCTGAGACGAGGGGCCCGTAAACCGAGACGACAGCCTGTTTAACACAACTTCAGGTCCATCACACTTCATCTGACAGCGACTCTTAACTGAAAAATTGAATCATGCAGTTAATGGGTTTTTCACTCACAAATGCATTTTTTTTTTGTAATATATTATTGCAGGTGTGGGCACAAATATTTAATCACTTCAGTTTCCCTGTGTAGCATTTATAAGCAGTAGATGAACCTTAATAAATGGTTTATAACACACCATAACGAAGTTGTTAGCAGCTTTAATGTCATTTTAAGTGTTTATTAATGTACTGTATTTGTCAACAATTATAACCTCTCCTATTTTATATTAATTATTATTATTTATTAATTAATTATAAAGAAATTATGATGATATTATTACAACTGCGTTTTACTATATTGTCATTAATTATCCACTTATAAGTGAAGCTGGAGGAGTTACAGTTGTTGACAGTTACATTAATAAACAGTTTTATCTGCTTAACTACATTATAGTGTGTTATGTATTTAACCATGTAACCATGTATTAAGTTCTTATACATGCTAAATAGGGGGACTTAAAATAATGTGATGCTAATTTGTTAATGTGTCATCAGTTATGGGTAGCAATCAAATGTTTTATGATATGTGTTGTCAGTGATTTGTTTCACTGTGATTTATGGCACACATGTATGGTTTGCCTTTGTGTTGTGTATACGTCACAGGTACGGTACCAAAGGAAATGCAGTAAGGGTGGAAGTTGTCGTTTATACTGGGAAGGAAGGAAAGAGCTCCCAGGGGTGTCCAATAGCTAAATGGGTATGTGGCTCATGTTCATGCTAGTGCTGTATTTTTGTGGATCCCACCGTGGTATAATTAAGGGCAAAGATGAAATTCTCTCCCATCCCTAAATATCCCTAAATATATGTGAATATATGTCAATGTCTACATGTAAACATTACCATTTTCGATACCACCACCCCGATCTTTCAGGTCAAAGGGATCCATAATTTTGTGATATTGTTTTAAAATGTTTGTTTTTGCTATATTTGTTACAGTGCTGTTGTTCGTCTGTTACAACCTGCTTGTTTTCTGTTTGTATGTGCGCACAATCATCTGACAGGTGATCCGGCGTGGTAGCGAAGAGGAGAAGCTGCTGTGTTTGGTCCGCCAGAGGCCAGGGCACTACTGTGACACTGCTGTGTTGGTGATCCTCATCCTGGCTTGGGAGGGAATCTCTCGGCCGGTGGCGGACCACCTCTACCAGGAGCTCACAGAGACACTTTTTAAATACGGTTCCCCCACCAGCCGTCGCTGTGCCCTGAATGAAGAGTGGGTGCCTCTTGTCTTGTTAGGCAGTGACACTACTTCTTCCCAGCTTTGTTTGCTTCTTTATCTAACAACCCCTCCTCTCCATCTTCACAGTCGTACATGTGCATGCCAGGGTCTGGATCCAGACACATGTGGAGCTTCGTTTTCCTTTGGCTGCTCCTGGAGTATGTACTTCAATGGCTGTAAGTTTGCCCGCAGCAAAGTGCCCCGCAAGTTTCGCCTGCTTGGAGACTACCGGGAGGAGGTGAGGGAGTGGTCAGCTTGCAAAAATCCTGGAGGAAATCATCTATTACAATCCCTCCTATTTGTGGTGTTATAGTGATGTTTATTTTGGAAGTTCTGTTGCTTCTCTGCATTTTATGTGCCATAAGGCAGACCTAGTTGATCAAATCTTTGCCAAACATTTGCCTCCAAGTGGCTTATGACTATCAAAGCTGTCTTCAGAACAGTTTATTACAGCTATTACTCACCCCCAAACGACATTTATCTATTAATTTTAGGAGGAGAAAATAGAGAATAACCTTCAGAGTCTCGCCACTGACCTCTCACCACTCTACAAAAGACTGGCTCCTGAGGCCTTTCAAAACCAGGTATGAAACATTCAGTCACACTTACCTCTGATAATACCTAGCTTTCTTAGCCCAGTATTAATGAATTTCAAATAGAATTTCCACTAACTATCACATTACTTGTTGGGTGAAGCTTCATTTTGTTCAAGAAAACTTTCCTCATGTCTTTTACCGTTTCCACCACAAACCAGACTCTTCTCATGTCATGTCCTTTCACCTCTCATAGGTGGAACATGAGGAGACAGGGGAGGGGTGCCGGCTGGGATCAAGGATGGGACGTCCGTTTTCTGGGGTCACGGCCTGTGTGGATTTTTGTGCTCACGCTCACAAGGACACTCACAACATGAATAATGGCAGCACTGTGGTAAGCAAGCAATGAGTGTGACATCATGCAGTCTACTTCTACATCATGTGTCTAAACGCACCCCCAACCTATTTCAAAGGTCATTGCTTCTTGACTTGGTTCAGTCTCTTTTATTGATTGGAAATGACCTACTGTTTGGTTGAACAACTTGCCTTTTGTCCTGTGTCCTTGTCCAGGTTTGCACTTTAACCAAGGAAGATAACCGTGCAGTGCGTAACATACCAGAAGATGAGCAGCTCCATGTTCTGCCACTTTACAAGATCTCTGACAGGGATGAGTTTGGTCAGGTTGAGGGCCAGTGGGCTAAAATCCAGAGTGGTGCTCTGCAAGTTCTGTCTTCCTTTCCCCGAGAGGTGAGTGAACAGACGGGCAGCTTTGCTATTCGCTATTATGTTGTTTTTCTTTTTTTACTAACTGCAATGTCAGTGCTTTGTGTCCTTTTTGCAAAAATGCAAAAGAAAATTAAAACATGTATCATGTTTTAAATGACTGATTTTTTTTTTTTTTTTTTCTGTATTTATCAGGTGCGTCTACTGGCTGAGCCAGTGAAATCAGCCCGTAAGATAAGGCAAGAAGCTAAGGCAAGGGCTCAAGCAGAGAGACTGGAGAAGAAGCTCGGGCTGACTCTCACTCCTGGGAAAGTGAAAAACGAAACCCCCAACAAAGGTAGTCAATCCAAGTCTCTGGTCATGCTGTTAATATATTTAAACAAGTAATATACTGAGGTCAAAATGTATAAATGTGTTTTGATTATTACGTCAGTATTTTCTTCATCCACAGATCCACAGGGCTGCTACAGCTCATACAGGATACCACCCAGACCTGCCAGCGTTGGAAGGTTTCCACCAGAGAGGAACCAACACAGCACTTACAGCCAGAGCACCAGCAGCTACCCCACTCCGGGTCCCGGAGTCACCCCACAGAGGGAGATCGTTTCCCCCAACCACCACGGCCTCCAGTTTGGACAGAATGGCTCAGCTCTCTGTTATAAGACAATGAGTGACAGTGTGAATGGTTATTCTCCAGCATCTGGTGACCAGAGTGTTCAGTCAGAACGTATACCTCCACATAATGCCCTTAGTGACTACCCCTGTACTTTTAAAACTGAGCCCAACGAGGATCACTGCTCTCCTCTGCGCAGACCCACCCCCAGTGGGAGTGCTCCTCCTCCCTCCTCCTTCTCCCCGAGACCTACCTCTGAGGGCCTCTTCAGCAGGCTCAATGGACTCCACAGGGCTGCAGGAGATGTCACGGCAGAGGTCAGGGGTCATGGCCTCCCTCCGTTCTCATCTCTTCAGCTTCCCCCACAAACTCCCCATCTTGAGCCAGAGGAAGTTAAACAGGAAGAGGTGTGGTCAGACAGCGAGCACAACTTCCTGGACCGCGACATAGGCGGAGTCGCTGTGGCACCATCACACGGTTCCATCCTGATAGAGTGTGCACGGCGGGAGCTCCATGCCACCACCCCTATCCTCAGGCCAAACCGCAGCCACCCCACCCGCATCTCCCTGGTCTTCTACCAGCACAAGTCTCTAAATGAGCCAGGCCACGGGATGGCTATGTGGGACGCCAAAATGGCTAAGAGGGAACGGGATAGGGAGGAGGAGGCTGAGAGACTAAGGATGGGGGACAGCCCGAGCAGTGTGGGGAAGAATGGCAAAGGAATGGGAGGTGTGGAGCTAGAGGAGGAGACAGGGGAGGAGACAGAGGAGACAAGGAGGGTCATGAATGTCCCCACACGCCAAGCATGGACCCTCCCGAGGGATGGTGTCATCACCGTGTCCCCTTATGCTCTTACTCAAGTGACGGGCCCTTACAATCGCTGGACTTAGTCAACATGATTTACACACACACACACACACACACACACACACACACACACACACACACACACAGAAAACTCCTACATCCTGTGCTTCTGCCTTACCTCAACCAACTTCAAACTGCTACTCTCATTTTTATGTCATTTTCATTGTGCTTTTCTAATATCCGTTTGTTCACTTTGTCCTTCTTCGTCTCTGCCTTCAAAGTGATGAGGAAGACCAAAGTTTATTGGCTTTTTAACTGTGAGTTTTCGGTGTTGGTTTTTATTGTAAAGAGATGGTGCTTTGAAGCATTTTAAAGACGTTTTTAAACTGGTTTTATATACATGATTAAGAACAAAAAAGATGTGATTATTTATTGTGATCATAACGATTTCTATTTAATTCCTGGTGTAAGCCTGTTTACTGCAAGATTTCTATGATAACCTGCATTATGTGTTGACGAATTTATGTTGTACAGTAGGACTATGCTCTTTATTTCAGCCAATACTTCTCTTTTCATAAGAGGAATCTTATTAGCTTTTACATTGGTGCCATTCTCACTGTAACCTTTGTTAAGCAAACTCATTACATCACACAATGTAGAAAACAAGACTAATATTGTGCATATATTTACTACAGATTGTTACATGTAGCATTGTGCTTTTCCTTCTGCTGCCTCTGACTTCTGTTGGCAGTTGATGAAAGAAATGTACTTCTTTGGTTTGTTGTTTTGTTTATTTTCTCTGCGTCTGGATGGTTTGTCTTTTATTCACAGATATGTATGGCATATAAAGAAGCACTTTTTTTATTTTCCTAAACTTAACTTGAAAAAGGTCCCAACCCATAGGCCTGAATATGTATGTACAGATAGAGATATATATGACAGTTTAGCATGAACCTTGCTTTATTTTTACAGTTGTTTGCATTTATTTGATTGTCATTCATTTCAGTGAAAATGGCATACATATCTAAGGAAATTCAAAACTTAGCAGAATGAGGAATCAGAAAATGCTGCAACAATGGAGTGCTTATCATTACTGGCACTTAACTTGTATTCACCTTCTGGAAAAGGAATTCAAAAAGTTTCATAGGGCACGAGTGATAATAGGATTTCAAAAATCTACTGTACATTTTAATGGTGCTAATGAGACCTCTATTTTTTTCATAACTCACAGTGTCAGACATGTTAACAAAATATTGCCAGTTTTTATGTCCATACTCTGGATTTGAATATGAAACTGTGTTAGCCAATGCTGAATAATCAAACTATTTCTTTTTTTTTTTTTTGCCTCCTCTCTGCTTTTGTTGGAAAACCACTCAGATCCCACTCAGACAAATGCCTAAGACGATTTCGGGTGCTCGACCCCTGTGAAGACTTTGTTTACAGATAGCTTTTTTTTACAGGGTCTGAATAAGGGGGTTGGTGTCAACTCCTGGTGGATCAGGATTTTTATTTGTTTTATTTTTATTTTACCCATTAAAGAGAAGCTTTTCATCAATGAAATTCCAGCACAACCGATAAAAACCTTTCACTGATGTTCACACTAACACTGGTGGAATAACATTTCCTATGAGAAACATTATTTTTGGTCTTTTACACACTTTGACTTCCTTTTGGTGCTAATAGGACAAGATGTCAAGGTACATGCATTGACTTAACCTGGTTATATGCTGAACAGTGATGGCATGGTGCTTTTTTTTGAAACTCCGCACACACTGAGCTGATATATGACTCAATACAAAGCTAGTTTGTATAATTTCTCTGGATGATTACTGGGTGACAATAGACTGAGCAGCGTTGGTATCCCACCATTAATCATGATTTCTTTCAAGTATCAGTAAAAAAAAAAGCAAATTATTGTGCAGATGTGCATCTAGAGCTCAAATGTCTTCCACAGATAACCCAACTCTCCAGCAACTCTCAAAAATCACAACGTACACACAGAATGAAATGAATGTATACAGTTTTTTAAATCAGCTGATTTAGAAGGAACAGTTTTGAACATCACTTGACAAAGTTACTCTTTTAAATGTTTCTTTTGATTTACTGTGGAACACATTCTCAGTCCACAGTGAAAGTCTTTGTATCAACAAGGAACTAACAACTAGCACCAGCATTCAGAAATCTGAAAAAAAAAAAAACTTTTATTAGTAGAAAATGTGTAAATATGTAGGTGAACCATATTGTTTTTACTGTACTGTTAATGGTGTTTAGACAATGGATGATCTTGCTTATTTTGAAACTGAATTACTGTACGTTGCTGAAAGTATATACAGTTTAGACTTGAGAAGAGACTAAATTTAGCATTCCTTTTATGGATGGCTGATCTCTTTCGGGATTGTGAAATAAAGTCATATTTATATTTTGGACCTGAACATGATTTCCTGTGTCTTGATTTGTTGTTAATGTTTATATACAAAATGTGTGTGATAAAGATGATTTAACAGTTTAGTTCAGTTACATGTGATGTCTTTTTAAAGCACTTATTCTCTGACAGCTTGCATCATATAACTGACATATGCAGTAGACCCGTTTTTAACAAGCCAAACTGAACACATTCTATTGGCTCATTTTTGTTCAAAATGAATTCTTCTGTCTGAATATCCCACACTAGCATACTGTATGACTCACTTCTAAGGAATTTCAGTGTAGTCAGTAAGTTAGACTTTGCCTTCTTAGTGCTTTGAGATGAATCACTTCTTGTTTTTATACAATTTCTCTCCAGAACTATTAATATGATGTGTTTTTTCTCTCTCTCAGATGACATTGAGGATGTAAAATTCATTTGCTCCTGACTCAGTGAGATGACTTACTTTCAAAAAACACAAGAGAGCAGCAGTTTGGTCAAATCTAAAGAAAATCTGCACTATAATTATTGCCATTTACCACACAAGTCAGTTTTTAGATAAAACTATGCACACCATCGTAGTTGGATAAGAACTGTTGAGAAGGAAAGATGCACCATTTAATGTTTTCTCTATTGATGCCGATTGTGATGCTTCAACTCATGGCAACAAGCTGTTCATTCATTCACCAAGCATTGTATTAGGAACAACTGTACACCTGCTTGTGAATTCAATTATCTAATTAGTCAATTATATGGCAACAGTGTCACAATTCATCTCTGGGCTTTCTTGTTTTATACAGTACATTCATCTGTCATACTCCATTCACCCACCAGATGTCCTCAAACTTTCTTACTGTCTCCATATCCACCAGTGTTGGGGAGTACAGCAGCTCATCTACATTCACATGTGCACAGTCATTTAAGTAGTTAAATAGCCTTTTTGCTGTTTTGTGTAGTTAACTATAGTGAAACTACAAACAATTTTAGGCCATAAAAGGAAAGGAATTCATTCTGACCACTCTGAAGACATGCCAAGGCAATGCATTTGTTGGGCAGTCCACACCACACACTTTGTATATTACATGTGCAAAAGCTAAGGGCATTGCTCAATGCTCAAACAGCTACAATATCATCATGGTTAAACCTCCCAAATCTCGGCTTAAGGAAGTATCACCTTGATCATACTTAAGCAGTTATTGCAAAGCCGAAGCGAGGCTGTTACCCCACCCTGTAAGGACATACCCAGTAATAGTATGGTGTTCCTAATAAAGAACACGGTGAGTGTACATTCAACCTCTATAATTGCTCAAAGGCTAGATCGCAGGTCTTGTGTTCAGCCCTGGATCCCTTCTACTGTTCAAATACATGATACTAAAATATTTGGAATGAACACCTTCACCTCACCCAGTGTACCAGTTAAAAGGTGTCATCAGAATAAACTAGGACACTGTGTCACTATTGAGTATGAGTAACTGCGTCATTGACCCCCAAGAGTAGAGCACATCAGAGCCAAACATCCTGAGGGCACAGCTGTTGAAAGGACACCTGACAGAAGCAGTGGCTGGATTTGTCTCCATTTAGTGTGACTGAACAGCCAGCAGAAATTAAGAAGTACTACAGGAGAGCATGGGACGCCAGATTGGATGTTAATGTACTGTATGTGTATGCGTCTGCCATTCTTGTAAGGTCCATGTCCTGCTCAGGTGGGAGACAGTCAAGTGGCCAGATTAAATGTCCTCTATGTCATTGATTTGGTAATGGTAGAAAATGTACTTCTGCACAGATTCATTACTTAAGTAAAACAGCAATACCACAATGTAAGATTACTGTTTCATTTTTCATTATTGGCGCTCAGAAACTTGGGGTCCAACAATGCAGTTACTCATACTCTGCTGTGACAGTGTCCTTGTTTATCATGATGACACATTTAAACTGGTTCACGGAGTGAGGTGAGGTGAAGGTGTTCATTCAAAATATTTTAGTATCTTAATTTGAAGAGTAGAAATGATCTAGTGCTGAACACAAGGACTGTGATTTAACCTTTAGGGCAATTATAGAGTTTATACACCACTGCCCTTCTTGATTTCATGTCACACACCCTAAACTGGACTGAAGCGGCTTCCGTAGGAGTGTGAGTGGTTGGGGAGTGACGCAGGGAGCGCTGAACGGGCAGAACATTTCTACTGTCAAGATGGCGACATCGGAGCCGGTAAGAGAGACAAGAGAGACTTGAAAAAATCGACCAATGAGCACGGAAAGATTAGCCACATCTTCGCTGTGTCGTGCGAGTTGGTCATACAATTGCGCTTTCTTGAAAAGGCACCCGGTATTTTTTATGAAGTAATAGAGTTTCAGTTGACAGATACGTCGGTTGGCGTGGATCACAGTTAGCGTTAGCATGCACAGCAATGTGATGCATGAGACTTTGTTGGCAGGGAGGGACTGACTGACTGAACGTCGTTCATTCAAACTCCAGTCAATGATGTTGATTTGCTATTTGCCATTTGCTTCGATATCAGAGTTAATATCCTATGGTGGTTTTAATCAATCGTCAGTACATTTAAATGTTCATATTGTCATTTTATAGATTTAATTTCTCACAATCTGGACACGTGTGTATCTAGCTCGTAGCTAGCATAGCACGTCTGTTAAAACTAATGCTAGCAAACGCTAACTTACCTAACTGTAATGTTAGCTTAGCTTTTACTCAGTCCTTTTATTTTTTATTTACTTTACCAACCTAAAGCTAGCTGTTTTCTGTGGGCTGTTGCGCATAATGATTAAAAATGTTGACGTTGCAGAGTTGGACACGATTGTTAAATATTTAAGTTAAAAGCACACTTTAAAATGAATACGTTTCGATAATGTGACAGTGTAATATGATGTTTAATAGTCTGTCACTGGTATAAATCAATGACTGTATTGTGGACATGATGGCGCATCAAGAGTTTATTTTATTTAACTGGACCATTTATACATGTAGCTTACTAGTAATAATGACTTTAAGATCAGAAACAAGACCCTAATTAGCTGCATTGTGATATAACTAGAGCTGAAGCCATTAGTAAATGGCAGCTCTTTTAATATTCGATTAATCATTTCATTTTTCAAGTAAGAATAGTGAAAAAATGTCAGACGCCTCTCAGCTTCTCAAATGAGAGCATTTGCTGCTTTTCATTGTCATACATCAAATGGAATATAATAATAAAATTACTTTTTGGACAGTTGCTTTGACAATTAAATACATCATCTATGCCTCCCGAAAAGTTTATAGGTTAATATATTCATGATTTTACGATGTTTTGCAGACTAAATGGTAAATTGATTAATCAAAAAGACAATTGTGTAAATTCTGCGCTAACTCCACACTTTTATGACGGAAATCAGTGGACATACAGGGGTGAGATTGACATAAAATCATATTTGTGTTTTTTTCAAACAAAGTACATCATGGGTTTGTTCTTTTCTCTCCTCAGAAAGCAGCTGAAACTGAAGATCAACCGACTGAGACCCAAGTCGTTGCAAATCCCGAGCAGTATATCAAACACCCCTTGCAAAACAGGTGAGAATAAAACAGCTGTTGTGTTTGACAGGATGTTGCAACCGAAAGGTGTCTGTGCCTACGTTAACTATAGCGTTCTGATATTCATGGAGTTTAAGACATCAACTGCAGTACTGAATGTGAGGTGTTATCAACATTCTCTGAGTATCAAAAGTACATTATTGAAGAAGATTTTCTGGCATTTTGCAACAGATACCAGAATCCAGCTCCTTGATAACAGATGCTCTACTGCCGTTAAAAATGGCATTAAAATGTGTTGTTTTGCGAATTTTGGTTAAAGATAAACTCAAGAATTTATGTCAGTCACAACAGAAATAAAATCATATAAATAATGGGACTGAGGTTATTTACTAGATGTCTTGACTTATGTCACTTAACATGGAGGAGAGACCTTCAGCCTAAATCAAGCTATGGTATGTAACATGTCAAAGGCAGTAAAACTGAATTGTACTGTTAAAAAAAAAAAAAAAAAAAATCCCCTTTAGAATAAGGTCAATAATCTACTTATTCCGGTCCATGTTGACATATTTATTTAACAACTGGCAAATTAAACAGACATTGCATCCCCTTTGCACTGTAGAGTGCATTTCATCTATCTCTTGTTTGGGGCAAGGTCCTCACTTTGGTTCTTGCTCTTTGATCACACACATAAAGGTAATTTACTTATTTTGCAATCCTTGAATATTAGTCACTGCTGAGGAATTTTAACTTTTAGTTCTTAGACTTACTCCTTATAGAGTTTGGGTAAGTGAAACTGCTAGTTTTGATACTCTGTGAGTAGAGAACAAAGTCAAAAGGCGTCTCTGCAGTGACTAAGGATTTGTTAACTGATAAGTGCTTTGTAAACCTGGGTTCTGTATCAATGTGTTTTAACAATTGTATTTCTAATGAAATGATTTGGATGCCGTAGTAAGACAATATGGTCCAAAAGTTAAGTTTTGTAACATTTGGTGGGTATTTGCATTTTGTTGAAGTATGTCATAGGTAAAAGTCACAAAAAAACATTAGTGTAAATCATTTATAGGTATATAGTAAATGGGGGGTTTTAAGTTTAAATCAGAGGCATAGATTGAATTATTCTGCTTTCTATCCTGCATGTTTGTGTTGCAATTGTTGTTCACTATTGTCCTTTTAGAAGTGTTATAACAGTTCTGTGGTGGTGATGACCCATTCAGGAGCATTGTACAGTTGGTTTGGGAAATGCTGAATAGTTCACTTAGTAAGTCACTTTCTAGGCCATTCTGCTTGTTCAGCCCAGCTTCAGAGGTCGAGGTGGAACAACCTTGACCTCTGCTGCTCCTGTCTGGCCCGCATTATCCTGCAATACTGGTTTTAGGTGCCCAGATTTTACTTGAATATTAGTGGGGTTATTGTAATGTGATGCCTCCACTGTGACACCCTTTATGGTGGATGGTGCTGCCACTTCTATCTTGCTTCACTTACTGTTTTTAACCACAAGGAAGTCCTGTTGAATTATTTGGAATTTGTTATGAAATATTATTTACAAACATTTTCTAACTCACCTGATAATTCACCTGATTCACGCAGTCTCTCAAATCCCTGCTCCAGCAGTCAGCAGAAATGGTCCTTTTGCTCAATGAACGGCTGACTTAGCCGGATAAATGTAGTATCAGCTTGCCATAACGGCTTTCATTCCTTAAAGCAAGGTGAAGTTTAGTCTGACTTGCATTCAACTCAAACCAGTAAAAAACAGGTTTAGTCTGAGTTGTCTGGACAGTAGAAGGAACTGACCTCAGGGGTAACGCAACTAGATGAAACTTGCTTGGAATAGGTAATGCAACAGTATTGATATCATGTTCACTTTTGTTTTTGTCAAAAGCTTGGAAATCACTCTGTGTTCTGTGAAGGTGAATGCACAGATGGATTTGAACAGGCTGCACAGCTCGCTGTAACATAAGTAGACGTGATGATCACTTTCAGGTTTCAAGTCATGCAACGTGATTTTCACTTGGCACTGAAATAAAGGGGAACCAACAGCTGCTGATAAATAGGAAAAAAAACATATTCAGAAAACCCTGTATTCTTCTGTAGAAAATGTTCTGTATTAATATACAGTCTGTAGTCAGTGGGCTTAAAATGAAAAACACCCATATTCTTTATGCTCGCGCTCCCTTGAACTTTGGACATGGCTTTGTTTAGAGAACTCAGTGAATGAAGGTGCTGTAGAAATTAGACTTTTAGAAGACAATGCCAAGATCCACTGGTCTTAAAAAGTTGAACCTACAGTCTTCAGAACAGAAAATGATTTCTGCTATGAAGAGTCTCAAATATCTAAACTGTTCATTACATAACATCAACCCTCTTTCACACATGAAATTCAGCTTACTCATCACAAGGAGTAAAAGAGCTGTATAATGTCTTGTCTGGCTCTGGGAAAGTCTGAGAAAATTACTCTAGGATCCAGTGTTCATTGGGGGTAGACTCATGCAGATATAAAAAGTTAAGATATCTTTGACTTTGCATCTTCAATTTTGTTCAGTTTCCCACAATTTCATGGAATTCACCAACCAAGTTACTGGAGGATTTCTTTATCAATACCTTTTTTCTCTCTCTTTATAGCCAAGTACAGTTTTGTTCAGATATTTGTCAAAATATTACCATTTGTATTAATTCTGTTTATTTTTCCATTTCAAGTGATTCTAAACAATATTTTATATAGTAAAGAATATTTGAATCAAGTTGAAATGTAGTACAGTATGTTTTTGGCTCAATGTCATCTAGCAACTTTTTGAGCTTCTTTCCATTGAAAGTAGTTGTTTACAGCTTTTCCACAACAGTTTTCAACTATGTCCTCAATTCCGCACATTGACCATACACAGTTCAGCCATTCTCTAGGCTTTGACCTCGTCTTGTTAGATGAGACATGCTCTTTTATACGTTTTTTTTATTCATAAAAATTACACAGTCTGAACACTAAAAACCTCACTGCTGCTTTCAGCCAATCCATTGATCATTTTAAGTCTCTCCACTTGTGTTGCCTTTATTTCAAAATAGGTGCCCACAGTAAGCTAAAGTGGTTACACCTGAGTTTGGCAATCGAGTTCACTGCCCACACCTGAGGGAAAGGGTTAGCTGGATTAGGACTTAAAACTATTTGAATCTGTTCACCACATATTAGTCTAACAGAATTTAGTGACATGAGGAGCATCACTGACTTGATCTGTTGTCTGCCATGTTTTTTTTACATGGCATGACAAGGCATGTATACAAACTGTATCCTTGGCTGGGTTCACCAGAGGGGTGTTGTCTCTCCTCCTGTGTTGTGTAATAATGTCTGTCAGTGGAGTCGCTATATGGCACAATTACAGTCTTATCCTCTGATTTGGCTTTGTTCAGTTACTGTTGTGGTGGTGGGGGGCACGGGGTTCAGTTGATGTCCTCTCATTGCCCTCATCCCTCCCCTGCTAGCCCCACCCGTCCTGGGAATAGATGAAAGAATAACAGCACCCATCATAAACAAAGGCTGCATTTGTAGTGCTTCTGATGGCCGGCTTTCTCTGTTCTTTTGCATTGATATGCATGCTTTTGTGACTAGCTGTTGTGTTTTGTTGTGAAATTGGGTGTGTGTATCTGTGTTATCAGGACTTTGGCTCAAGTTTATTTTGTTTTTCATACGAAAGCATTTCTAGCAAATGCATTTTTAGATGTTTTGTCCTTCTACTGAGACTTACTAGAAATGTTCATGGTTTGTTTTTCCTGTGACATGATTTCTGTAAAATAAAGAAATGATTGTAATTCTGTTATTTTACTCAAGTCATTTTCCCACAGTCCTATGAGTACTGAGTGTTTTGATTCTTGTCTTTCCCTCTCTCAGATGGGCCCTGTGGTATTTCAAAAATGACAAGAGCAAAAGCTGGACAGAGAACCTGCGTCTCATTTCCAAGTTTGACACAGTGGAAGACTTTTGGGCGTAAGTTTTCTCTAATAATCTGTAGTGTTGTTATGGTTTTCTCGCTTTATGGAGGTATAAGTGGACTGTACTGTTTGTAAAAGTAATTGTCTTTCATTCAATGACACATCTGGAGACGAAGGGATTTCTTAAACAAAACACTTTAGTATGCAGATTTAGATCAATTATTCTCTCATTAAATTATATCTAACACTGACAGAGGCATAGATCACTGAAATAGTGATGTGAAGCTACAGTACATTAAAATAACATTGGGGCAACGCTTTTGTTCATGCGTTAATTTTCCTCTGTCTGAACCGAGGAAAATGTATGTGCATAAACAATATATGGTATTGTTCTCTCGACAGGACAGAAGGTTCAGATTTCTGAGATAGGGTTGGGCTGATTTTCGACAATATCAGATATTGCAGTATTTCTTGCCTTGTACTGCCCTGTACCCTGGCATGTGGCAGCATCGCTTCTACCTGAAACATAAAATGCAATAATATAATTATATGTTATAAAAAAAAACATACCTGAAATATAAAGTACAACAATATAAATATATTATATGGTCATTCTGCTATGTTTAATCTCACCCGTAGCAGATTAAGCTCATCACTGAAGTCATAATTTTGGTTGTTCTGTGTTTCTTACAGATTATACAACCACATACAGCAACCAAGCAAACTTGGCTTTGGCTGTGATTATTGCTTATTTAAGGTAAGACTTTTTTTTCTTTTAAATAAAATCTTTTTTTTTTAGGAAAATACAAACTATTGGGATGTTTGCATGTAAAATTAGACTCATTTGAGCAGCAGTTAAATGTCTCAGTGCTAATCCATAGTAGTGCTACAAAACCATTTTGTAACTGTTTCACTTTGTGTGCTAGGATGGGATTAAGCCTATGTGGGAGGACGACAGGAACAAGCTGGGGGGTCGATGGCTGATGACTCTCAATAAGCAACAGAGACACAATGACCTTGACCGTTACTGGATGGAGACAGTAAGACCAGTTTTCATTGAGCAAGTAAACCAAGTGAACCATCATAGTCATGTGCTTCTCCAACCAAATGATGGTTGAGTCATGAATGAAAAAAGGAACAGTGTCATTCATGTAGTGTGTGACATTCTGTATTCTTCAGCTCTTGTGTTTAGTCGGTGAGTCATTTGATGAGGCAAGTGAAGATGTGTGTGGAGCTGTGGTCAACGTCAGACCCAAGGGTGACAAAATAGCCATCTGGACGAGCAACTGCCAAAACAGGGACGCCATAATGACGATAGGGTAAGTGGTAATCTCACCTTGTTAATAGGAAAAAAATTAGACTAGATACTGCAGCTGGACACTAGATGGTGACACTATATTAGCATTAGTCTTCACACAGCATTCAACTTCCATCTTGTTTCCACAGGCAACTTTATAAAGAGCGCCTGAACCTCCCCATCAAAGCAATGATTGGCTACCAGTCACATGACGACACGTCCAGCAAGAGCGGATCCACCACCAAGAACATGTACTCCGTTTGAACCCCCCCCCCCACCATTTCACCTTGCTGTAGATTTAAACAATTACCAACCCGCATCATGACATTAATAATTTTTTTGAGTTGTCAACTACTGTAGTGTCCTTTCCTTTTACCTGAAAAGACAATTGTTCATAGTGTGTACAGTTGGAGCTTCCCCCAACATGAGAAATCAGTGGAGCTATAGCTATAAATAGGAGGAGGCCAAAAAGGAGAGGAGTATTAGGATGAAATGTCATACGTGAGCAAGAGAACACAAATGATTTCATTTTTAGAGTTGAAGAGTTCTGTGATAATACCAGTGACCTCCCCTAGCTTAGCTGAGAACAAGCTTTTTTCAGTACTTAATGGCTTTGAGTTGCAAAAAAAAAACCATTTCTTAATGATAAGGCCTTGTTCTTCTCATGCTGAGTTCTCACTCCTTAAAAAAAGTGTTTCTCACCTCACAGGAAAAGATGGTAGGCAACTTATCCTTTCACAGAACAAATTTTAAGGGCAATTTTAACCTGATTTATCCGGAAGTGTTAAGCATGAGTTGGACTTTCAGACACAGCAGTTTGAAGAATCTACAGTATCTTAAAGGTTTGTAAAAGCTGTGGTCACACTCCAAAGTGTAGGGTTTGGATGTAAGGCCACTAATTGTTTCAGCCATGCTGGAATTATGAAATATTGCTTGTAGTACTTTTTGAACTTTTTTTTCCCTCTTCCCCTTACATTTATTTATAATGTATGCATTGCAGTTGAACTACTTAGTTGAAACACAACCATGAAATTCGTGTTTATCAAATTGTTTTTTTTTCCTTTTTTTTCTCTCTTTTTTGTTATAAGGTTAATAATGTGGACTACTACATATAGATGACATTTTTTACAGTGTACCATACAGTAAAGATGCTGACAGACTTAGGTGTGCTTTTCACTGTTTTCTTCCTAACAAAAACTGTAGATAATGTCGCACTCCTCTCTCGGTTGATGCGAAGGAAAGATGATATTCATTGTGAAATGACTTTGGTCATAATGTATCTTTATTATCTGTAATTCCAGGATGTATATTACCTTCTTTCAAGTAAAGGTTAAGTGCTTTGCATTAAAACCAGAACTATGTTGCCTTGATTTGTGAGAATTTATGATTTCGGTGTCTCAGGTATTGCACCGAATCGTGAAAATATAAGACGTAAACCTGCACTAGCTGAATTTTGATTTTGTTTTGTTTTTTGGCCACTTGAAGGGAGATATATATCACCTTTAAAGGTGATGCAGTGGAACTTGTTGGTAAATGGTCTATGTATACATCCAGTAGCATTACTACTCATCTGGAGCCATGTTTCTCTCAACCTGGTGAATCTAAGTCTAATATTCACTCTCTTTTAGCTCTAACTTTGGTGGTGAGAGGAACAAGGACAAGACCACAAATACAGAAATATCCCAAGAGACATAACCAAACCTGCTCAAAATAATGTATTCATGTTGGACTCTGTCGCTGAAGAAAGTGAGACAAAATATACTTTCACAGCTTTTAAGCTGTTTTACGAAAGTGAACACCAAAATGTGCTCAGTAGAGTGCAGTCCTCTGCCAAGACTGTCTAACAACACACACTAGACTTCAGACAAAGAATTTCAGGTATCTTCACACTATTTTGACGCTCAAATACACTTAAACAGAATAATAGACCACACCTAAGACCATTGTAATGGAAAGGATACAGACGACACCCACTGTTCTGTGCGTAACCAACATTGGACTTATAAATACTTGTGCATTTTAAGCTGATGAGGTGTTGCTCTCCTTGTTTTCAGTATTCACTGTGACAAAACTGTCAAACTAATTTTCTCTTACTCTTCCAGTCAAACAGGATCTTGTGTCACAGGAACTTAAAATAAATGACTAGGTGTTTAGAAATGTTCTCTACTCTTCTGATAGAGTTCCACAGCCAAGTCTGTGTATCAGGACTTGTCAGCTTATGTAATGGTCATGATTTTATTAAAGTGCCAAGGCTAGATGTAAGTGCTTACATCCATTAAAGAACCTTAATGTTAAGAGAAGATAAGAGACAAGTTGGGACATTTCCACGACTTTTGATCCATACTAGCATAGCTGATGAGAAATTCTTAGTTCATTGCTGATTATGCCAATGTCCAACAAGAAGTTATTGCACAAAAAAAACTGATCAACATACTGTCAATGAGGTGTATCAGAGTATGACACCCCAGGTTAATTGTTCTGTGGCAGAGTATCAACGTCACTTGTAGTAAAGTACAATATAGCTGATATGGTTTGTTCATTTGCTGTATAACCTGGTTTGTTACAATAAATACAGGAAGTTTTACCAAAGGAACAGAAATGCCCATTAAAGCAAATCACAAATTTAGGCAACAGTATCGAGAGGGAGGATAAGTGGTCATAATCCTTAAATTGCTATAGAGTAAATCCATCTCAGCTGAGTGATTGAAAAAAAAAAAAATTATTGGTCCTCCAGCCACGGTCCAGCCACTGTCTTTACAGATGTATTAGTAAGTCCATCCTCATTTTCTCTGTGCGTCAGCTGGACCCTGGCAGCCTCATATCAGGACATTGTCAACATCAAAGGCTTTTCTTCCTCTCGTTTGCTCAACAGATTCGAAATCATGAAGGACGAGAAGAAGTAAAACTCCACGGCGTAGCTGAGCTCAAACAACTCCAAGTTGACACTGAGCATCCACTCAAATATAGCAGACAGGTGAATGTAAAAGTAGTCCTTTTGGGCAAACAAAATAGTATCTGAGGGTTTTCAAGTTAAGGATGTATGGAACCAGTTAGTGGAGGTCAGGTGTGTCACTGGTGAATGATCGCCCATAAAAACATTTCATTCAAAATTGCTATCAAACAGATTAAAGATCACATTAAAACTGTTGAAGACGTTGGTCTGCAGGCTAAGCACTTGTATGACGACATATCAGACAAATACACTCTCATTGTATGTCTAGAGGTGCTAAGTCAAAGGCAGCTGGACTTGCTTTAGGTTTCTCCAGTTCGAAGCAGCCTTTTGGGTGCAAGTCGAGTATCTTCAGTAATTTAATGAATCTGCCTGCCTTTGGTTTAACACTTCTAGATATTCTACCTGGATAAGTCTCCACAGACATTGCAGTAAGTATATGTTCATTTACCATTATTTTTCATACACAAGGAAGGGTGTGCTACACAGTGCCATCTCTTATCATCCTATAATACAGTACCTCACCCTCTTGCACACAAAGGATAGTGTGTATATGGATACTGTATTCAATACTGACTTGTGCCACTTAAAACATGGATCTGTCCATCAACAGCTGGTGTCAAAGTGCTTCTGGGCCAACATTAAACTCTAAACTCCTCCAGTAGAGGAGTGTTGTGTCGCTGTGTACCTTCTAGATGTGAGAGTGTAAAATGTGAAGCTAAGTGTTACAGGAAAACAATGGTCAAAGATTGATGGCAAAAAATTCCACTGATATCTACTTCTGTCAGATGGACTGTAATGGCCAGTCCCACTTTGTAAACAGAGCAGCAGGCCGGATCCAAATAAAGCACGAAGGAACTATGGTGCTGTACTGCAGCTGGAGAGTGAGTTACTCAAGCGTCACTGCTGAAGTCAGCTGTTGACATGGCCTGTTTGAAACCACTCCAAATGAACCTTATAAAGTTTACCATGATCCAGCCACAAGAAGACAATTAAATAAGCCCCAAGGTTTATAAAAGGATACAGCAGATGGTGACAATGGTTTGAATTACAGTGGAGGTGATGCGTAATGGGTAGAGAACCTTTTCATATCCCGTCAGCACACATTTCCTGGTCAGCGCAGTGAGCAGGACAGTGTAGAAGCAGATGCACAAGAAGCTGATGGCAGCTCCGAGGTAGTGAAGGAGTGACAGGTGATGTGGCTGTGGAGGACAGTCAGCAGTTTCCAGGGTCAATACATGAAGAGATGGTTGAAATCAGGACAGATATTGTTATATAGATTGTTATATATATGGATGTGTATTATCTATACTACTGAATTTTTAACTGATCAAAACCATGATGACTTCCTGGAGTTGGGGTAAAATAAAAATAACTGTCACCTGACATTAATTGGAGAGACTTCCTAAGCATTCATGCAAATGTCCCCAGTTATATGAGGGGAAAAACATTTGCTTTGTTTAAATTTTGTAGCAACTGGTTCCCATTCATTTTACTCACTGGTTTTGTTGTCTGGTAATATCAAAATGTATCATTCAAAAAACAGCTTCTTGACTGGTAGGTCTGCTTTGTTGTTAACATTTCATGATGAAGACAAAGCTCACTGTTTTCTCTCTCAGATTAATTTCTCACAGTTATACAGTATGTGCCCTGGGCATTGTGAATCTGAAGCAGCAATTTAATGATGCAAAGTAAACCTATTCAAACACACTCAGCAGGAAGTCCAGTACTTACATTGCAGTTTCCTGCTGCGAAAGCCCCAAGGGCTGCCACCACACCAAAGACCAGCGCAAACTTGCTCAGCATGGCATGACATGCATGTCTCTCCATCACATGGCCATGGTGGAGTATACAGAACAGCAGAACTAAAGAGGAGATCATAGTTGGTGAAACACATGTCACTCACATCATGTACAGTATATGTTGCATAACATGTGTTAGGCCTGAAGCAGGTAAACTCACACAGAAAGGATCCGGCGTTGATTGTTGCAGTAAAAAGTGAATTTTCTGGTGCAAAGCTTCCACTGGTGCTGGAATCACATAATTTGTTCAGTTAACTAGTAACTAGCCTCAGTGTTTAATTCCAGTGGAAAGGATAAGCAAAAGATTAACTTTAGTAAACTGTATTTTTACCTTATGGTGGGAACATAGCAACATCCAGAGGAAGAATTCCAATGGCAGTAGTTCCCAACTCCCCTGAGAACAAATTAATTAAGTTTTGGGGAATCTGTCACATCCAAGTGTTGATGATTACATTTTTTTTTTATAATAGTGACACACAACTTACCAGTCACTGAGGGAGCACACATGATTGTTGGAGAGGGCTAGGCCATATCTGGATATATATATAAAACAAAATAATTACTGTGACACAATTTCAATAACATTAAATTTGTGACATCATTGATTTGATCATTGAACATTCAAATTACAGTATTGTATTATTTTTTGTATCATTGACATATTGTAATATAAAATCAAAAAAGCATTATCTTCCACTTTTTCAGAATAAAAGTCGATCATTAACAGCATATTCCTGTTGACTGCATCAATGTATGATTTATGATGTCTGAGAAGTTAAATAAATATTTTCCAACTCTATAAAACCTATGGCAGCAATAAATGATCATAGGTAGATGAGAACACAACTGTCCAATGGTTTTATTGTACCACTAACATTGTTTTGGTGTCCAATGATCACTATACAACTCATGCTGATTGATCAATAAACCACCACAAATATTTCTGAAATTGAAACGAGGGAACACCTGACGGCAGTCTGAAGAATGAGCTCTTGCAACTGGCAAAAAGTCACACTGAGTAACTTCAACATTCATATATATATACAGTATAATTAGACAGTGTCATGTATGTCAATATAAGAAGTCAAAGACTAAATGGAAACTGAATGGCAGAGCAAAAATTAGTCAAAAGAGTCACTGCATGGATAAGTCACTGATGTCTAACAGAGCTTTGATTGAAGAAGCGATTAATTTCTTGACTGTCTGGTGTACACACCTTGCAACACACAAAACTAGTCAGATCACATTTTTCAAATGTTGCTTTTACATTGAATGTCAAATGTTGACAGGGAATTTTTCTTGTGCTTTTTTTATGCTCATCTGAAGTGGATTTTCCCACACTTTTCACAGACAGCACGTATAGCTCTAAAACATGATAATAAAAGCATGTGAAAAGCAAACGACAAGTCTTGATAATTAATCATGGAGTAGTCCAGATGCATTGCTGTCAACAGTGTCTGGCAGGAGTTACATAATCATGAAACCTTACAAACAGCTTAAAGATGTGAATAATACTTATGAACAGATGTGTTAACTAGCTCATATATGAAGTTCAATAGGTCTAGAATTAATGTAAACTTGGCATCAGCATGACAACACATAGGAGACGCAGAATAAAAGTTGTACTTGTGAAAACAAAAGTTCCAATATTTTCTACAGGTTGTGAAAACAAATGAGAAAGTATGATTTTCTGGTTAACTTACATAGTCCATGTTCCAATGAAGGACACCAGGGCGAGGGTGATGGGAAAGAGAATCCAGAACACCATGTCGAGGAAGACAAACAACAAATTAAAATGGGTTTTTCTTAAGTCCTGGTGCCTTTTCACTCACTCAGCAGTAGATCTCTTCAGGTGTTCATAGAGTCCTCATGGAGTCAGCCTCATACCAACATAGCAAGATTAATATTAGAACTAAAAATAAAACCCTGTATAATATATGATGTATGTATAGTTCAGTTTCAGGTTCTTCAGACAAATGTGCTCCTGTTGGTGGTTATAACCTTCCACCATTCAGAGTACAGCCCCCTTATGGGAGAGTCTCTCTTTCTCTGCCACTCCTTAGGAGCACCACCTTGCTCTATCAGAGCACATGTTGGGAAACATGGGGTTGGCCTTCTTAAAGCTGAGCGATATTGTTTTTTCATTTCAAACAGACTCATCTTAAGACAGATACTGCACTGTTTTACTACCAGGAAGCTCTGCATTTGAAATATGAACTCTTTCAGATGTATGTGTTTGTGTGCACAGACATTGGTTTAAAGAGGTTTTTTTTTACAAAACAGTAGTTCTGTTAGTTCTATAATCACAGTTACATAAGAAATGCTTTGAATGACTTGAGAAACATACTTTGTTGGTGGAAAGTAAGTACATTCATACCAGAGATAATTGTATTTTATTTGAGTATTTCTATTTTATGCTGGGTTATATATATATATATTATGATTTCATTGTTAATTTATTATTATTATAAGATACCTGGGAACAAATTCACAAGCCATCCAGCCCTGTATAAAGTAATTTAAATGACTCCCACCTTTACCAACTGCAGTAATAAAATGAGGTTCATGAATTATAAACCAATAATACAATACAATATACAATATTCTGCAATGGGCCATTCTGCACAATGCGTACTTTTACTAGTGGTACTTAAGGTATAGGTTGGTGTTAGTACTTTTGTACTTTTAATAAAGTAAAATTATGAATTCATGACTTTTACTTGTCACAGGGTATTTCTACACTGTGGTATACTTAAGTAGCTCTGGGTACTTCATTCGCCACCATAAGTAACCCATGTATTTATGTAATAGATTTATCACCAAAAATCTGTTTCTGAGCAGGAGTTATTATTTTCTTTGTATATATTTCATTTTGTATATATTTCTTTTGAGGAGCTTTTATTTTATTAATTGTATTCTTGTTGTGTGACCTTTTGGCATTTTGGCCTGTCACTTTCGTCAGGCTCCGGTGATGAGAGGTGTGCATGTAGAAACCTGGTCATGAGAAGTTGCTGTACTGATTGTATTACACACAGAGTGCTGGGAGAATAAGCCAAGAATTTGCCAAAACAACAGCTGTCCTAGTTTCATCTTTTATTATTCACCAACACAACACAGAGTTTTTGGCAATTTTTTCTTTTTTTATACTATGTTTACACAAGGAGCGCTGGGATAATAAATCCCACCCTGGCTGGTAAGGCAACAGCTGTCCTCATTTTATCTTTTATTATTCACCAACACAGAGCAGTTTGTGGCAAGATGGAGTGTCAGGCTAGGCCAGCTCCACATGCATCAGTTAAGAGAATAAAAAAAAAAGAAAAGCCAATAAGGCACTGTTAATGACAACACAATAATTAACTATTTTAGTTTATTATAGTTTTACTTATTTTTTCGTAATATAACTGATAAATTAGTGTTTCAGCGAAAAGTTAAATAAAGGTCAGTACCAGAGTCAGATGAGGATGTGATCAGGATGATTTTCTATCGACCACACGGGGTCCTCATTTTCAAAACAAACAAAATGGCGGCACACTTGAGATGGGGTCTTCACCAGTTGTTACGAGCAAGAAATACGACTCACTTAAGGTTTGAACTTCTACATCTGTCACGTATTATTTTGTCCTGCTGATATGACAAGTTTTAATGCTTGTGTTAGTTTTAAACTTGGCGTGCCGGCGTGTGGTTGAGATGATGCTTATAGCTAGCTTATCAGCTAACAAGCAAAGTGCGACACTAGGCAACGGTTTGTCACTAATCCCATCCACCCGTGTACAGGAGGATATATCGATACGGCTAGTTTAGTTGAGCTGTTTCCACCTTTTATCGTCTTCGATTTTGTATGTGTGTCTCTCCTAATCCCATGTATATCTGTTAGCCGCTAGCGTTAGCCAGTTGTAAGCTTCATTGTCAATAAAATGATTAAACGTCTGGTTAGTCAGTAGGTGTGTATATACGTCAAAACCCTGAGCTGACAAACATTTGCTTTCATCCATCAACACGACATTACTATTTAATCCTGACTTAAGCATTGAACGAGTTGAAGTCCTGTTTTCACTGACAGACATTGTGCAATACTCTTTACGTTGTAAGGTTTCCAGACAAGACCAGGAGCTCCTACCACTCACAGTGCACGACCAAGAGCTCCAGAAAAGTTCAGACTCAGCTTGGGAGAGGAACCACACACTTCTCAAGTGAGAATCCATTGTTTGGGCTTAAACACTTATTTGATTATCAGAATTGCTGCCAAGAAATTGACTAAAATCGGTCAACTAATTGAATGTATTGTATTTTCAACTGTAGAGTACTGCCTGGTTTTCTGGGTACCTGGGTAAATAATGAAACTGTCATGTATAGTGGTGGTCAATAGGTGACCAATATGAGGTTAATCAGACCATGACCATAATAAATTCACTCACCTCTGTCAACTCGTCTTTCAATGATACTGCTATGTAGAAAATAAAAAAAACAACATAGAACTTTACTAAGAAATGATTTTCATGATATCTTTCAGTAAGACACCTGTCCATCCAGACTCAAGACACTCCAAACCCCAGAAGCTTGAAGTTTCTCCCTGGTAAACCTGTCCTTGGAAGTGGGACAATTGACTTTCCCTCTCCAAGCTCAGCTGAATGTTCATCTTTAGCCAGGTTGGGTGACAAGTTTACTGTACTTTGTCATATTTACATAGAAACTGTTTCTAATTTGACAAAATAGACATTTTAAAAGGAGGGTTACACCCTGTTTCCAGTCCCTGTGAGGCAGGAATCCCTATTACAGATTTGGACTCAACACCAGGACAAGAAATATGTGTGTATTTTACACATTAATTGCATGTGTCATGTTAGAAATCTTAGTGTAAAAAAAAAAAAAAAAACTGAGGTAAAAGGCACACTCCTTTCACCCAGGCACATATTCACATTCATAACTCCATTTATTTGAACTTATGAAGATCCATGTTTCCAACAGATGAATTTATTTTTTTAGATAAATACTTCACAATTAGAAGTGTGCAGCTCTCTAATTCCCTTTTATTCAACGAGCAATAGTTAGACAATGGATATTATCTTCATTGAGCTATTCATGTTTGTGTCTCCAGGTTCTGAAAGTGATGAGGTTGCTTGGTTGAAGAGTACATACAGGAGATGTGATGAATGTACACTTTGACAATTACACTACATGATACTTTTGCAGATACTTTTTGTCTTGTCACGACTTAACTGAAAACATCGTAAAACAGTGCAATCATTAGGGATAAAAGACAGCACAAGTGGATGTTGTTATCATTAAATGAACTAAAATGAACGCAGACTTCACACTGTCATGGTATGTTTGAAATTTTTGTTGAACAATAACATGATAAGGTCTTTGTTCCAGGGTCTTGTTTGAAATCGAAGGAGTAAAAAGTGTGTTCTTTGGACCTGACTTCATCACAGTCACTAAAGTAAGTACTAAATGCACGTTTATACCTTGTCACTTTGATTTTTATTGCTTTGAAATTTTTGTGGAGCGATAAAACATGCATGAGATCTTTGGTGTCCCATCAGACAGATGAAGATGTGGAATGGACAGACATAAAACGCCATGCTTTGGACGCCATTGCTAAGTTCTTTGAGAGTGGTGACCCGATAACAACAGGGGCAGTTCACAATGAAAGCAGTGAGTATACAACGTGGCCATTTTGACCATCCATAAGTTATGCAGCTGCTTCATTGTATATCGTGACATGCAAATCTCCACACTGTACATTTTCTGTACTGTAGGTCTCTCTGAAGATGATGACGATATTGTATCCATGATAAAGGAGCTTCTGGACACAAGAATCAGGTACAAAACTAGTAACTTTGAGAACAGTGTATGTAATCATTGTATTCTATGTTTGTCTGTTCCAAATGGAAAGCTCATTGTTTGATAGTTCATGTGTTTTAGTTATTATTTCAGTCCTAATCAAATATTTCCTCTATCATATTGCTCTACTCAGCACTCATTGAAGTGATGTTAATTGTACTGTACTGCGATAACACTCTTAATCTGTCTGTGCTTTTTGTTGTTTTGTTCTGTACAACATGATATGGTTTCTCTCACTTAACAAGGCCTACAGTGCAGGAGGACGGAGGTGATGTAATTTATAAGGGTTTTGAGGACGGTACAGTCAAGCTGAAGCTGGTTGGTTCCTGCACAGGGTGTCCTAGCTCTACAGTCACCCTGAGGAATGGGATTCAGAACATGCTGCAGTTTTATATCCCAGAAGTAGACAATGTGGAACAGGTGATTATCAAGATCTGTTGTGCAATGTGAGACAGGCTGTATAGTTTTTGAGTTGGAGCTGATTAGTTTTTGTAGCTCAGCAGAGATTGGTGTAGATTTTTGTTTTGAAATCAGGCTTCACTGTCTCAAGCTTGGATTGGTTCCAGAAGTTAGCATGTGGATATTTAAATAAGCATATACAGGATCTCGTTTTAATTTTTAGTTTTGGACCATCAAGGCTGAGCAATCTAACCCAACAGGAATTTTTCAATCTGTGGGTGCAGTTTTCCAGCTTCAGTGACTGGAGTTGAGGAAAATGATGAAAGAAAAGATGATTTACTTACTTGCTAATTTACTGAGTTGGGTTTTTGTCATGCATACTAGAATATAGTATAGAATATAATAGTCTTTCCAGACTTTTATGTCACGTTTAACATTTTGTCAAATGTCTTTATTTGCCCAGGTGGAAGATGAAGTGGATGAAGTCAATGCAAAGGTTTTCTCAGAGCTGGAACGTAAATTACAAGAATAAAAACTTCCTCGACCAACACACTTATGAACTTTGTTAGAAGAAACATGTTTCACTGTATAAAAACACAGCTATGCATTACTTCCACTAATTATCATTATAAGGGAGAATGAAGACACAAAATTATTTCCTGCTATTTTGTGTGCATATACTGTTTAGAGTTCAAAATGTAATTTACTGTATGCCCCTGTTACCAAGGAAAGAAGATATGCTGTATACCTGTATACAGAAGATGCAGTCATTTTTGTATGCAAACAAAAATGGACTGCTGTGATCGCTGTAAATGTTTTGTTGTATTTATTTCTTAAAGATACTGTATATTTTGAAATAATATTTTCATAGGATGGAGAGTTTTTGGTTCTGGTCATTCAGAATGGAGATTTGATAAGGTGTTACAGTTGTCCTCATCATATTCTAAAGGAAAGAGAACTTAAGAGTTTTTTCTTGTTAATGCATTACCAATAATTGAAATAAAGTGTTATCAAGTCCGCAGTTATTCATCATGCAGAAGTAAGTTTTGCATCCTAAAAGATCTGTATGCTATTTATGTGCTTTGTGCTCCACTCACAAGATTTACTGTATCACATTAAACAAAGTTAACAGTATGAAAGCAAATATTTGTTGTTGATTCCCTTTTTATATCATTGTTGCTATTGTTATTTTCTTGCAAGTGTGACTTGTATCATTATGTTCTATGTGGGTAGAGAAAAATACAATGAATTGGTACTCATAGGTACAGGAAGATTCAGAAAAAGCTTTATTGTCCAAGTATGTTTATGCCTAGAAGATATACTCTGGTTCCTCTGTAAATGCATACATACAATAATATGCATTCAGACAGAATTTTCCTTCATGAAGGTTTCAATGTGCAGTTTTTGTTGTAACTGTTAAAGAGGTGTTGATTCAACTGCATGATTATTTTGGTGGATTTAGTCTGTGGTGCTGTTGCCCTGCATTGCATTCTGTTGACATGTGGTCCTATTGTTTTGTCCACCCCATTCAAATCAATGAACGCAGGCTGAAAAAAAAGACACACCGTTGTAAAAAGCAATACAGATCAACAGCACCACAAGTTGAAGCCTCTAAAATGATCATACAGTTGATTTAGCACCTTTTAAACACAGTGTCAACAAAAAAACAGCAAAAACATAACCTTCATGAAGGGATGATTCAGTGAAGCACTGTTGTATTACACTCCATTAATTTTAGTTAGGCTGGAATAAATATTGTATGTATTAATTTACTTAATATACATACTAGAGGCGGTTTATGTACAGTATATGCATGTTTACAGGATACAGGGCAATACACAGCCTGCTTAGTTTTATATTTAAATATAAGTTGTAGGCAAAGGACTGCGACACAAAATCTTAATCTTCTTTCACTCCTGTTCTGGAGGTACGGGCACACAGGGACAGTTTATTTGACAGGTTAGACAGATAAACCAATAGTTTCTAATCATCTACGCCTTGAGCGTGGGCCGGCTCTGCATCTTGCGCATGCGCAGAGTGTGTGTACATCGGCCGGTGCAGGGGACAGCGGTAAGATGAATATCGTTCTACGTTGGTTAATCTGAAAATTTAATGTTCATTTAAAGTGCAATTATCATTTGCATGCAAGAGACTTGCTACCACTGATGACAGTTTATTGTATGCGTTTAAAACATTCAGGGCTAACTGGCAGCCAACGTTAATTTGGGCCTCACTCGATAATAAATCCAGCACGAGGCTAATCTGGCAACAAAGCTAACGACGTGCAGATGCTAACTTTTAGCTAGCTGTGTATATAGCACCTGTGTGTTACAGCAGCCATGCTGTGCTTTAACGCAACTGTAGTTAAACAAGAAACGTTTTAACAGTGTTGACGAAGACCCAATAACCTAGCTTAAAAGAATGTTTGTCAGTCGCTGTTAACCACAACAATAACAGCATTAGCTAGCGTTAGCCTACTGTCAATTGAAGTGGCTAACGTTAGCCAGCCTGCTGTGTCAGCGGTTATCTCACTAATCTACGGAGCACTGCAGAAATTAAGGGTATTATGTCCTGATACTTCGTGTCTACAAATGAAACATTTGTTCTTCCCAAGTACTATCTCGTTCCCTAAAATGGCTCAGTTATTTTAGTTCCTCTTGTTAGGCTAATATCGTTGAGTTATTGTAAGATAACGGTAGGAGCTAGCTAAAGTTAAAGGTTGTTGTGGCTTTTCCAGTCAGTGTTAACAACATGCTAGCCGTGAAGCAGTAAAATATATTTCTTTTACTAAAGTGCATAAATTCTTCTAAATATAAATTCATTAAAATCAGGGGGGAGCTGTCGCATTCATAACCTAAAGTTATGTCCTTTCCCCTTGGTACTGCCTCGTTTTTATGCTGACTTGGATGTTGGTCTTTGTTTATTCAGTGATGGCTATCTTTGGCTGCAAAGGCATACACGTCTCACTGTGCACCTTTGCATTGTCAAGTAGACAGTGACAGGACAAGGCAAAAAAAAAAGAAAAAGGGATTGCTAGGGATTCATCGAATTTGATACCCCAAACCTTCTCTATGTCATAACATAATGTTTTTGTTATGTTGATTTAGGTGCACAAATGATCAAAATTCTCTGACCCTTATTATCTGGTGGACTTCCTTATAATATACCTCATTTTATGATTTGTTTTGTTTTTAGTAACTAGCATTGGTCTGGTGAGTAGAGACTGCTCTCAATTTACATGAGTCATGGCCCAGTTTGGGGGACAGAAGAATCCGCCCTGGGCGACTCAGTTTGCCACCACAGCGGTGTCCCAGCCGGGTCACTCAGGACAGTCTCTTGACCTCAACAGCCTGCACTGTAAGTATACCAAACCAGAGGGTCTGGGCCATTTCATTTACTTTTTTACCAGGCGCACATTACACTCATAAAGACTCTTTTGGTTAGAAGGACTTAATCTCACTGACTCTTACACCTGCCACCATATTTCCCCCATGTTGTTTTACACAATTGTTCCCAATTTCTCCACACATCTCTGAATTTCATGCCTTATTTTCCTTCTCTGCAGCTCTGGGTGTGCAGCAGCCATCTATTCTGGGAGCATCTCCCTCTGTTTACTCTCAGCAGTCAGCCTTAGCTGCAGCCTCTCTCAGCAACCAGTCTGCTGCAAACTATCAGCTGTCTCAGCAAACTGCTGCCTTGCAGCAGCAAGCTGCAGCAGCTGCTGCAGCGGCACTACAGCAGGTCAGTCACAGTAAGGTACTCAGCAGCATGGTCAGCAATCTATGCATCTTGGCATGGTCACATCTAACACTGTTTGATCATCTATTATCTCTTCCATGTTCTTTTTAATGTCTATAGTCTCAGATCAATACAGCTCTCCAGCAGTATCAGCAGCAGCAGCAACAACAGCAGCAACAACAGCAACAGCAGCAACCTCCCCAGCAACCCCCTCAACAGCAACTGTACAATGTACCTCATCAGGTGAGACATAGGCTCATTTTGCTTTGTGTCACACTCTTGATTTATTTGGAAACCATTATTTAGATTTCTATGGTGGCTTTGTATTGTGATGTGTCAGCAAAATACAAGATTAAAGTGTTGTTGGGAAAATGAGCACAGGTGAGCTCATACAGCACTAGATTCAAAATTCCCCAAGCGTTGATTTGCCTGTTGATAATGTCCCTTTGCAGGCTTTTAAATTGAGATTAAATTCACTGCTGAAATCATCATTATCAAGTTTTCCCTGTCCTTTAGTGTTACATATTTTTTGATAACTAAGCAGTTTTCTCTTGCAGCAAAAATTTGAAGGTAAAATGCTGTGTAAATGTAATTTGATACAACTACTCAAGTTTTTTTTATGCAGCACTAAATAGATCTTGTTTCTACCAGCAAAATCCATTAGTGAACACACAACAGTCGTCTGTAAGGGACAGTCAGAACAGCACAAGGTGGGGTGCTGTAATGTGGGCAAATCTGTTGTATAAAGTCAACAAAATATTTACTGTTGACTGTTGGTATTTTCTGTTTTCCTTTTTTCTTCATAGCTCCCACAGCCTCAACAGGCACTGCTTTCTCAGGTAATGTGCAAAAACACACATCTATTTGCCACATTCTGTGTATTGTTTGTCTTTTCAAAGATGCCAACTCAGGCTTGCAGTTGGGGTTGAATTAACTGCGTTACTCAGTGAGCTCATATGTATCTTTCTTCTCTGTATATCCATTTATATGCGTGCCTTATGTTCAGAGTCACAAGAGGATGAAGTCTATCCCAGCATGCCTTGAGCAAGAGGGAGGGTTATACCAGTTTTGTTAATGCTTTTGTATTTTGTTAATAAGACCAAGATTTTGATTTGCCATCAGAAAGTCTTCTTTTGCATTCTTGCAGAGTGACTATGGTATTCAGTGACTGGGTTTAGACATGCAGCCAAAGTGTGTTCAGAATGGCAGTTTTTTTAAATCCTTCTCTCTATTCCTTACCCTCAGCCCCCTGTCGCTCTGCCCACCAGCTTGAGCCTCTCCAATCCCCAGCAGACAGCCCAGATTACTGTGTCCTACCCAACACCACGTTCAAGTCACCAACAGCAGACGCAGCCACAAAAGCAGCGAGTCTTCACTGGTGTTGTCAACAAGCTACATGACACATTTGGCTTTGTAGATGAAGATGTCTTCTTTCAGCTAAGGTGAAATAGATTATGTCCCTTGGCATCTCTCAGACTGTATATCTTGTGGAAATGATTTTGTAGTTGGAATGACAAGTTAAATGCTCAGTGTCATTGGCTATAAATTTTTCACTGTATGCATTACACTGATACTGTCTTTTTCATATGCCAGTGTTACCCAGCCCAAGTCATTTCCCAGGCCATTATTTGGCAGTGTTATTTGTATACAGGCAGCTTTTTCAATTTGAAACTGATGTGACCTGACATATAGAGATGTCCATTCATGTGCAAATGCTTTTTTAAAATATATTTTTTCAGTGCTGTAAAGGGGAAGACCCCCCAGGTGGGTGACAGGGTCCTAGTGGAAGCCGTGTACAACCCAAATATGCCCTTCAAGTGGAACGCCCAACGCATCCAGACCTTACCTCAGCTAGCAAACCAGTCGGTGAGAACACTCGGATGTTTCACAAATTTGCTCAAGATTAACATTGTTTTGTACATTAAACAACAACTTGGGGGTTTTTGCTTAAATTATTGCTGACTTGATTGATTTTTGGTATCATTATGACTGCAGTCAGCGCAGCATTAGTGTTTTTACTTCACTGTGTTAAAGTTGCCCTGTCTGCTACAAGAAATGGAAAAACACACTTGTCTTTCAATGATTTAATTCATCCATAGTTACTATGTAGTTGCATGTACGTGATGATTTGAGTCCCACTGATACTAGGTCAGACAAAATGTGACCTAAAAATGTTCCCCAATTTAGTACTTCAAAAAGACAGGAAGTGTCTTCTAATCTGAAAATCTCTCTGTTCTTTATGTTTGTCTGTTTGTGTCAGTTAATTTTAGCCTTTGCCTTTACTGATCTGAGTAAACATTGGAACATTTCTTGACTTGCTTCTGTGACAGAGGCTAAATGGTGAAAATGATAACACATCTATTTGAATTGTGAATATTCAAAAATGGAATTCACAGGTTCAAATTAAACCCTGGACAACTCATCTGTCTTAGTCTGAGGAGAGTCCTAATATATTAAGTTTTTTCAGATTTAATCTTATCTCTGTACCTCTCTGTCTTTTATTGACTGTTGTGTTCTCAATCCCTCCTAGCATCAGCAGCAGCCTCAGCCTTTACCTCAAGCTTCCCCACAGCTCGGCAGCCTTTACAATGAGCCAGGGATGCAGCTGCGCTACTCAGACATGCACTCCACTGCGGACAACAGACAAAATGTAACCCCCAAGCCCTGAATCACATGCTGTTTTGGTCCTTCTCCTTACTCAGTTGGTTTCTTTGCTGCTTGGCTTTCTTGCTTAACATATTCATGGTGAAATTTATGCATAGTTACATCTATTCTTAACTCCAGTTTTTGCTTATTTTAGTTTGCTGTTGTTTCCAAATGGATAGAACCAGATTTTTTTGTGGTTTAACGATACATTGCTTTATTTTAAGGTACATTAATGTGTCTTACAGAGAAACATTTTTATACTATTGCTTCATTATACATTTTTGAATGTACTTTTGTGGTAGATGAGTCTTTTTACCCAGATTATATTTATGTTGTTTGGGAAAAAAAACTAATATTGCTTGAGCTATTATTTTTGTTTCAGAGGTGTTTTTGCACTTTTGGCGTCTTAATGCTAAAATCAGTAAATTTCTTTACAGGGGACATTGCAGATGACAGGGACTTCAGAAAAAGCTGCTATAAATACAAATTAAATTTCACCATATTTTAAGTAATGCCAGGAACAGTATGCAGTGAATTTGTAGAACTGCATTGTAACACTGCACTGTAAATGCGGTTCTCAAAAATACATTTCAAGAAACTGTGTTGGTTTGCAGTAATCCTGGTTGTCACAGTTTGTTTTGAAATGCAACACAAATCAGTACTTTACCAACTGAATCAGTGCCTTACCAGGCAGTGGGATATATATAGTTTTAATACCATGTATATGTTTCCTATTGTCTTGATACAGGTTATAGACTGGACATGAAACTCAAAATAGCAGATGCTACTTCATTGTGACTGAGCAAAAATGAAAAGAAATATTGTCACAATGACCTTAAAATGACATGGAGTACACTGTGAAATGCTAATACTGTGATACAATATTTATCTCCAACTCAGGCACAGAGACGTTCACACATTCCTATGTTGACAAGTTAAATGTTAGCCAGGCATCAACTGTTTAACTTCTGTTAAAATATGTGAGCTGACAAATATTAAAATGATGACAAGACATACTATTTTAGGAAGATGACACATTAATATACAGAAGCTTGTATCTGGCTTCAGGTAAAATAATCTCATATGACACAAGTATAGAAGTCAATACTAAGTAATGAGAATGTATCTTTATCCCTCACTTTTTCTTGATGCCTCTTATTTTCTTCATGCAAAAAGTTTGATAAACAAATGTAAAGGTTTGTTTTTTGCTCCAAACAGGTTAAAACTTTGATTATTATTTTTCGGCAGATTCATCTGAAGTCATTCTGAGATTAGGGCTGTGTCCCATAGCAAAACTAAGATGACCCAGACGCCCTCTGGCTTGAGATTTTGTTTCACACCAGGTTTTCTTTGATTAGGACGACCTAACAGGGCACTTCTGATACGATTTCTACAATTGTTTCATCCAAGCAGACTTTCAGACCTTCTCCCAGCTTCTTTCTTTCAAGCAGCCACTGGCCAAGATTTTGTAGAATTCATCATCTTAACTGTTGTGCAGTCAATGGCATGTTATCTAAAGATTGTTTCAGGTCTACCTCTCAACGTGTGCTAACCTTTTTTATTTTTACTTTTCTCCTTTTCTCTAGAGCCAACCTCAAGCTCCTAACATGATGAAAGCAGCCCCCACCATGCTGCAGTCGCTACCTCCCCCAACCACATTCAGTGTTCCGGCCCAGGCTCCCCCTCCTTCCCTCCTGCAGGCCCAGCTGTCTGCTGCCTCTCTGGCCCCTCTCCTCCAAAACCCTCCTCAGCCTCTGCTGCCACAGCCTCCGCCCAAAGGTTAAAAATTTGTTGATTGCATTTTTCTGTTGTTGAATATAAAGCAGTCAGACAAGTTGTGATTATCACTTTGGTACAACGTGGATCACAAAATCAAAGCTGTCTGTGTGTTTTCTTTGAGTGGTTTTAAACAAGCGGGTGCTTTGCTTTATGTCTTTTGTCTGTAGATGTGTTTACGGGGGGTCTGCTTCAGCCCCCAGTGAGGATGATGCCACAGCCGCAGCCTGTCCGACGGATTGAACCTCCACCTCGTTTCCCCAGTCGCAATGATCGAGGCCCTGAGCTCATCCTCAGGACTAAAGAAGAACGCAGGTGAGACGGCGATAGATAACACTCAAGAACATCTGATACTTTCCACTACCTTTTGCATTTAGGTGCTACTTGTGTCACTGTCGTGTATAATTCTGCTTGCTACTAGTAAGTAGTCATTAGTCATCTTAATGTTTTTACTTAATTCATTAGCCGAGACAGAGACCGTGAACGCAGGCGATCGAGAGAGCGCTCACCTACACGCAAACGCTCCAGGGACCGCTCACCGAGACGTGACCGCTCACCAAGACGGCCTCGCAGGGTTGTGCCTCGCTATACTGTCCAGTTTTCCAAGTTCAGCTTAGATGGGTGAGTACAATCTTTTCAGTGATTCATGCTGCGTAGCTGGAAATAGATCATAGTGGTGTAAAATGTCAGGCACTGTACAATATGGCTAGTATGTATTGCTGAGGTAGTGGCTGTCCTCTGTGTATTCTCCAGCTCCAGCTGTGACATGATGGAGCTGAGGAGGCGCTATCAGAGCCTCTACATTCCCAGTGACTTCTTTGATGCTGTCTTCACCTGGGTGGATGCCTTTCCTCTGACACGCCCCTTCCTGTTTAGTAATGCCTGTAATTTCCACATCATGCACAAAGAGGTGGATCCTCTAGTCAAGAATACAGCTGTGCTTGACCCTCCTGATGCCAACCACACCTACAGTGCTAAGGTATGATAAATAAATACACTACACTATGGTGCCTCCGGTACAATGCAGTGGGCAACAACAAACTGCAGATGTCAAGAGGAGGAGTCCCATGTTTTTATATCTTACAAATAAAGTTGTAAGAGCCTTTATTAATTATTTTCACTCCTTTTTAAATAAGCAAAATAACAAAAAAAGTAATGCACAACATGTAGCTGAGGTGATTGAGGTGTATATGCTAGGGATTGTGGTGCTAGGTCTGCTTCAGTTACCCAAGAACCACCTCTCTTTATCCCTACACCAGGATGTTTATATACATTTGGGAGAAGTATGTCTCCAGTTCAGATGGTTACTAAACAGTTAATGTGGTGTCTACATGGTTCAGGTGATGCTGCTGGCTAATCCCAGTATAGAGGAGCTCTACCACAAGTCCTGTGCTCTGGCAGAAGACCCCCAGGAAATGAGAGACTCCTTCCAACATCCTGCTAGACTTATTAAGGTACATCACATCCTTTTCCTGCTACTAACATGCACATGAGCTGACAGTGATGTAATGATCCTATTCCATTGCTGAGCAATTGCAGTGTGGAAGCTTCTTGACTGATGTTGGCTGCCATGTGTAAATGACCCTGGCGGTTTTATCTTTTTTGGTTTTGGTTCCTCAGAGGTATGGTTATTTGGACATGTTGCTGAGCTGTTTGTTTCTGTCTCTATCCTTTTTTTTGCTCTTTTTACTCTCCACACTCCTTTGTCCATATTCCCCATTTCCACCTAACCTGTACTCTGTGGCTCTCCTTTGTACCGTCTGTCTTTCTCCTTCAGTTTTTGGTGGGAATGAGAGGTAAAGATGAGGCCATGGCCATTGGCGGTCACTGGTCTCCCTCTCTGGATGGAGCTGACCCAGAGAAGGATCCCTCAGTCCTCATAAAGACAGCCATACGCTGTTGCAAGGCACTCACAGGAATAGACCTTAGTCTGTGCACTCAGTGGTAAGAGCTGCTATTCTCATCAGTATTTATTTGTCTTATTGATTGTGTTTCTTTTTAAACCTATTAACTCTGCTGGTACTAAAATTCCAAATTGAGCATCTATAATATGCTGTTTATTTTACTACCTCTATACTAAATCTCATTCTGAACATTTTGGGTGATATTTTTTGTTTCCTTTTTATATCAATGATTATTGTGTTGTTAATTTGCTACCTATTATTTATTGTGTTGTGCAATGTTCTTTTGGCCTTTTGTGTGTTGTCGTCTTGGCCCTCTCTTTCTGTCACACTATACATATATATGCATATTTCATTGTGATGAAAAACCAAACGCATGGACATTGTGGCTGGAAGCAGTAGCCTGGACCAGAAGACACTGCCATTAATTTTTATTTATTTATTTTTCTGTTCTTTCTGTTAAATATCTTACATATTTAACTGGCTTTCACTGTCTTGTTGATTCTGTCTCTCTTGGCACAACCCTAATGTAGTGCGTTAAGTGTATCCTAGGTTAAATGCAGAACACTCATCCACAATTGGCTGAAGCTATAATGGGGATGAATTTGGGGGTGTGATTTATTTTATGTGATTGTCTGTCAACTTTCTCAAAATGGCTGGCGTAACCTGTGACAACAGTTGGAGAGCAGCAGACTGGGTCCATTTGTCTATGCTGTGTGTTGTATGGGAGGGTCACTGTAATGATGTGTACGATCATTCAGTGACCTAATGGGAGGGAGTAGCTGTAGAAGGCTCGCCTTAGCAAGGCATGCCTTTATACTGTGCCCTGACCAGAATGTTTCTTTCCAATGCACCCTCTTCCTTTGCGACAGGTATCGTTTTGCAGAGATTCGCTATCATCGGCCGGAGGAGACACACAAGGGGCGGACAGTCCCTGCTCATGTGGAGACAGTGGTTTTGTTTCTTCCGGATGTTTGGCATTGTCTTCCTACCCGCTCAGAGTGGGAGGTGCTGTCACGGCGACTCCGGGAGCAGCTGGCTGAGAAGCTGTCGGCCGAGCGAAAGGAGGCGGATGGAGAACAGGCACTGAACCGCTAATCCCTCTCTTCTCATTTCCGCTTCTCACAGGAAGGCACAGGAATTACAAAAAACAAACCCCAGATACACATCAGACACAAAGCACACCTCACCATTCACGCACACAAACACAGGCAGATTATTGTTCCACCAAACCTCACCTAGGCTTCTTCTGTTTACTCCTCCACCTTATCCCTTCTCCTCTGCTCCAACTCCTCCATTCCTCCATCAGCACTCCCATCTTCCCTCACATCGAGCAGACACATACAGTGGAAGCAGTGAGACTAGGTTGTGTTGTGTAGGCCCCGATTGCAACTGATAAAACAGCTTCCAGTTCCTTAAACACCTCATAATTGGGTGCTAATCTGGGTGTAATCATTCATGTTAATCCTGACATTTTGTTGAGCATTACTTGAAAAAAATGCTTGCAAAACCTGATTTCATTTTTGGTGCTTGCGAATTGGTTTAGCAATGATCTCAAATAGTTTCCCAGATTTTAACCAGTGGTACTTTTTTTAACACTGGAATCCATAATTCTTCTTAAAACTGGAATCTGTGGAGTCAGCTGCATGTAAATAATGTGTTTGTTGTAGAAATGTGTATTTCTATGATTTTTCACATCAATTTGATATCGTCTGACTTCGAAAAGAGAACCTCCCCCTAAGTCCTGTTTCTTGTCTGTTCTTGTTGTTGGATTCTACATTCTCATTTGGACTATATGTAGAATTTGGTTTTTCCAGGGCAGTTGGTTGGACAGAAGGACAGATGGCTCCTATCTGACGTAGGTGTATAAAACCCATAAATGGCAATACCCAATACCCCAGCCATAGACCATGGTAGGGCCACCCTATCCTCACTCCGTTTGGAGCCCAGCTTCAGTTCACCTGATGTACCTACACACCTTTTGGACACACCTCTCATTGATTTTTACCTTTTTTGTGTTCCACAGATTGATTGATTGGCAGCTGGGGGGCATTTCTGTTGGTTTTCATAAGAGCTAGAGAGCTTCCCTGTGTACGCTTCAGTAGCAGTGGACTTAAACACAGTCGAGAGCTCACTAGGACGAGACAATGAAAGACAGATGTGACCTTGCTTCTTGCACGGATCTACTTTAAAGCTCACTAAGGCCATGAGTTTTGTTCTGACTGTTTCCTATCCCTCCTCTTTCTCTCTCTCTGCCTGTCTCTATCTTAATGATTTCCTGTCAAGGAGGAAGAGGAGAAGGATGATGATGAATCGAAGGACGTCAGTAATCCCACTCACTGGGCTAAACTTGACCCGAAATCAATGAAGGTAAGATTCAATAAGAGCATCTCGGTACAGATGACAGGTAGATGTGTAGCTGAATCTGGAGAACAGACAAGGCAGACTTGTTAAAATTGACTGTGGACCTGTAACATCATAAAAATTTGATTGATTCATTTATGTGTAGAAATTAGTTCACATCAGTTGGAATCGGCTACTTCTCT